>NC_052236.1:5431555-5434055 GCF_013401445.1 Tripterygium wilfordii
TATCCAAGATAGCTAGTGTTTTGGGAAAACCTTTGCAGTGTGATAAATTGACTTCCTCCCTGTCAAGATTATCTTATGCTAGGGTGTTGGTTGAAATTGATTTGCTAGATGATTTGCCTTATACTATTGATATCCTTTAGCCTAATGGTTCTCCTTTAGAGCAAATGGTTGAATATGAAACTTTGCCCAAATTTTGCAAAAATTGTAAGGTCCTTAGACATACAATTAGTGTGTGTTCTAGGTTTTCTAGCAGAACAATTGACAGCAAGATGGGGGGTCTGCTGGGGAGAAATGTGGAAGATGCTAAGAAAGGTAGTGTGCTGGATAGGTGGGGGCCTATTACTAATCTAGTTAACAAACAGAAAGGAAAGGCAGTGCTTGAATCTCAAAATTTTGACCCAATGCAGTTAGAAGTGGGGCATGAAAGATGGGAACTAATCAGGGGAAAGAAGAAGACTTCAAAAAATTCCAGAAAGAACATGGTGGTTCAAGGCAATTATTCTAAGCATAGTGGTGGTGGAGTTTTGAGGATTCAGGAGGAATCTGCTGTGATTAAAGACAGAGGTGATAAAGGTAGAGAGGCAGGTTCTGAGGGTGTTAGAACAAGAAGTGGTACCAGGAATCATCCCAAGAGAGCATCTGGAAGTGGTATGGGGTCCCCATCTCCCCTATCTCCTAAGTGTTAGTAACCATTTGGAATGTTAGAGGGCTTAATAGTCCTCTAAAGCAGCATGAGGTTGCTAGCCTCATGAAGAAGAACAAAATGGATGTTTGTGGGCTTTTGGAAACTAAGTTAAGCTTTTCGAAGCTTACTCTGTTTCATAAGTTTAAATTGAAGAAGTGGAAATTTTTGGCAAATATTGATACTGTCACTACAGCCAGGATTGTGGTTTTTTGGAATCCATCCACTGTAAAGGTGGACTTAATTGATTTTTCTGCTCAAGCAGTACATGTTACTGTTACTTGTCCGATTAGCTAGGTCAGCTTTGCCATTGCTTTTATTTATGGTTACAATACTAATATTGCTATGAGGGCCCTTTGGGAGGATTTGAAGAGATGGTCTCCCAATTTTCCTTGGCTTGTTATGGGAGATTTTAATTCTATTTTATCTCAAGCTGATAAGTATAAAGGGAGTAATGTTACTACTTATGAAACTGATGACTTTAGAGGATGCAGTGCAGATTTGGGTTTATCAGATTTGAACTATTCTAGTAGTCATTATACCTTGTCTAATGGTACTGTTTGGAGCAAAATTGATAGAGTTCTTGCTAATCCTATTTGGTTTTCTTTGCAAATGCTCTGTTATGTTCATTCCTTCACCCTAGTGCTTTCTCTTATCACTCTCTTGGTAGGGTTCAAATTGAGGATATGCAATTATAAGGTAAGAGAGCTTTTAAATTTTATAATATGTGGGTGGCTCATGACCAATTTCTGGAGTTAGTTGGTTCAACCTGGCATATTCCTGTTCATGGCTCTCATATGTTTATTCTCTGTAAAAGATTGAAGCATCTGAAAGCTCCTTTGAAGCTGCTCAATAAGTTGCATTTTAGCCACATCTCAGAAAGGGTTACTAGAGTTGCCTCTGTTTTGGAAGCTCATCAAATTCTCCTTCAGACTGATATGGATAATCCCTAGCTTTTGATCCAGGAGAAGCAGCTGAGGTTAAATTTGGTTCACCTAAAGTCTGTTGAGAATATGTTTTTCAGTCAGAAGCTAAAATCTAATTTTCTAAAGGATAGTGATAAAGGTACAAGTCTTTTTCATGCTATTATGAGTCAGAAACATAGAAAGAACTTTATATCTACTATCCAATGTGGCTCTTGTTACTTCTGAAGATATCAATGATGCTTTATTTTCTATTGGGAATGATAAAGCTCCTGGGCCTGATGGTTATTCTTCTTTTTTCTTCAAGAAGTCTTGGGGTGTTGTTGGTGAAGATTTATGTGCTGCTGTTAAGGACTTCTTTATTTCTGGTGATCTGTTAAAACAAGTCAATCATACAGTTATCACTTTGATTCCTAAATTTGCTAATGTGAATACTATGGCTGATTTCAGACCTATTTCTTGTTGCAATGTTACTTACAAGGTTATTTCAAAAATCCTAGCTGCTAGATTAGCTAAGGCCCTGCAAGGCATTATTGGTCCTACTCAGAATGCCTTTTTGGGAGGGAGAAATAAGGTTGACAACATTACCCTAGTTCAAGAGTTCCTAAGGAACTATGGCAGGAAAAGAGCTTCTCTTGGATGTCTTTTAAAGATAGATTTCAGGAAGGCTTTTGATTTTTTCCAGTGGCCCTTTATTAGGCAATTGCTTCTGATGCTTGGGTTTCCAAGGCAGTTTGTTCATCTTATCATGAAGTGTGTGGAAACTACTTCTTTTTCTATTGATGTTAATGGAGCTTTATTTGTGTTTTTCCATAGTAAAAGTGGCATAAGGCAGGGAGATCCTCTGTCTCCTTACCTGTTTATTACTTGCATGGAGTACTTCAATAGACTGTTG
>NC_052236.1:5439055-5444055 GCF_013401445.1 Tripterygium wilfordii
CGGGCGCAACTTGCGTTCAAAAACTCTATGGTTCACTGGATTCTACAATTCACACCAAGTATCGCATTGCACTACGTTCTTCATCGGTGCGAGAGCTGAGATATCCGTTGTCGAGAGTCGTTTCATATATAATATGGACGACGACGCAACCCCCTAAGACATTATTTCCAAGCGAAGGGAGCGCACATTTTTTTTTGGTTCCTTGGCGCAATTTGCGTCTGTGTTCGTTGTGCTCGCAGAAGAGAAGTTGTAGTTTCCCACATCCCTCCCCTTGGACTTCGAGCAATTGGCCTAAAAGGTCCATCGCCCGTGTTATTTTTCACTTGTTCGCGGGTCGCTTTGCCTTGCAGGTTTCGAAAATGATCCTTCCACAGGTTGACCTATGGAAACCTTGTTACAACTTCTCCTTCATCTAAATTATAAGGTTCAGTGGACTTCTAGCGACGTCGCCAACATCGAACCACCCACGTCGCCGCGATTCGAACACTTCACCGGACCATTTAATCGGTAGGAGCGACGGACAGTGTGTACAAAGGGCAGAGACGTAGTCAACGCGAGCTGATGACTCGTAATTACTATGAATTCCTCGTTGAAGACCAATAATTGCAATGATCTATCCCCATCACGATGAAATTTCAACGATTACCCGAGCCTGTCGATCAAGGCTATGGACTCGTTGAATAAATCAGTGTAGCGCGTGTGCAGCCTAGAACATCTAAGGGCATCACAGACCTGTTATTGCCTCAAACTTCCTCGGCCTAAGCGGCCGTAGTCCCTCTAAGAAGCTAGCCACGGAGGGATGCCTTCGCGTAAATGGTTTGCAGGCTGAGGTCTTGTTCGTTAACGAAATTAACCATACAAATTGCTCCACCAACTATGACCGACCATACGCCACCACCCATAGAATCAAGAAAGAGCTCTTAGTGTTGATGCTGGGGTGCTGGCTTTACTGCTTGCTGTCTTTGCTTTGCCTGGTAATTGGATTCTGTGCTATCTATGATGGTGGGGCTTATCCTTCTTGTTTGGAAGAGAGGGGGTGCGGCTTCTGGGTTCTGCTGGCAAAGTTCTTTCTGAAGCTGTGTTTTTGCTGGCAAAGTGTTGCTGCTATGATGCTGGCCTGCTTATTTCTTGGTTATTTGCCTTGGTTGTCCTCTGGTTGGTTATCCGGTTCATTGTTGCTAGTCTTCTGGTGCTTGGCTTGCAGCAGGGGCTTTGGTGGGTTCCTTTTGGGATGTCTTATGATGGTTTTGTTGATTGGCTTTACTTACCTTGTATCTCGGGGAGTTGTTTTAGGTTTGGTGGTTATCTCAGAAACAAGGGTTCTCCTCTGGTGTCTTAGATAACCTCTTTTACTCTTTCTCCTATGAGCTTTGGCTTTGTTTCCTGTTTGTTTTTCCCTGGCCTGTCAGGGTTTTGATGTTTGTATATAAACTCTCTGGGCCTTGGCTCCTGGTGCTTGGCCTGGTGGTTCTGGATGAGGTTTGGAAGCTTCTACTCTTGGTTTGTTTTCTTTGCTGTTTGCTGGCTATCCTCTGTATGCTGTGGTTGTTGTCTTCTTTCTGGTGGAGCTTGAGGGGGCTTTTGCCTGCTGGTTTTCCTCGGGTTGGTCTTTGCTCCTGCTTTTGGCTCTTCTGTTGTTGGTGGTGGCTTGGTTTTGGGGCTATTTTCTGCTCCTCCAGTCCCTGCTTCATAGCCTTCTTTTGCCTTGGGTTTGCGCTATGGGCTTGTGGTTTTGGGTTGCTCTGCCTTCCTGTATGGCCTCTCTCTGTTGAGGGTTTTGTTTGGTTGCTGCTTGGCTGGACGGATTCAGGGTTGTTCTGCTTGGTGTCTGGTCTTTGGTACGCTGGTGTGGTAGGGTTTTGTTGTGGGAGCGGGATTGGTTCCAGAGGTTTGTTTGATTGGTTTTGTGCTACTGTAGGTCTCTGGTTGGTCTTTGCTTCTGGTCTAGCTCTTTTGATCTTGGCTCTTGGTTGTTGGTTTTGTGCTCTTCTGAGTCTGCTTTATCTTGATGGGGTTAGGCCGAAAATCTGCTCTTGGTGGTTTTCCTGGCTAACCTCATTGTTTGTTTTTATGCTTTTAGGTTCTCCTTCTAGCTAGGTAGCCTGGTTCTTGGGTTGTTCTACCTAGTTTCTCTTCCCCTGGCATGTCAGGGTTCTGTTGGTTGTATATAGATTTTCTGGACATTCCAGTTTTGTTCCACTTTTAATCTTTAATATACTTACATTTTGATCAAAAAAAAGAAAGAACTCTTAGTGCTATGTTGGTGTGACTGGTTAGCTATATGGTTGCTGCTGGACTTATTTTCTAGTATTTACAGCTAGGATTTGACCATATTTTGCTCCTGCTTGTTATTGATTTTCCTTGCTGAGATAGTGCTATATTGCTGGAGGTTTTGCTTGCTCTTATGTCCTTCTCCTGGTTTCTGGGTCCTGTTTGATTCTGATGGAGATCTGCATGTTGCTTCTATGATGGTTGATGCTGCTGATTTCTTCTGGACTACCTCTACTTTCATGGAGCTGCTACTGAGTTGCATTCTTATGCTGGAGATGACTTTTTCTCTAGCCCATTTTGATTCCCTGGTTAACCTCAAGTCTTTATTATGGTCTTTGGCTTTGATGACTGTTTGGGCAGGGAGGTTAGCCAAGAAACCAGGCAGTTTGTTTCATTTTCTGTAGCCGGAGTTTTGTTATATTGGTTATGACCTGCGTTGGATGTTGATAGCTGTTGTTTGTTGGCTTGGGAGGTCTTTTGCTGTCTTATTGCTTGTTTCTTGGGGTCTTGGGTGGAGTTGCTTGTTTGGGCTTGCAGTAGATGCTACTTGCCGGTCCAATGGCTTCTTGAGTTAGTCTTTGCTGTTTGAGCTTAGAGTTGCTAGTGCTGTGGTTCTATTTCTCTTGTAGTCTTTTTGGTGATGGGGTTAGTCTTGAAATCTTCTCTTAGTGTTTTTCTTGACTAACCTCATTGGTTGGTTTTGGCTTCTTGCTTCTTGCTAGGTTGCTTTGTTTTCTGGGTTGTTCTGCCCAACTTGCCCCCCTGGCCTGTCAGGGTTTTGTTTGTTGTATATAGACTTTCTGGACTTTCCAGTCTTGTTTCCCTTTTGATCTTTAATATTCTTACATTTTGATAAAGAAAAAAAAGAAAGAGCTCTTAGTCTTGCTGAGAGAGAATAGAATTAAAATCCCCCCGAAATGATCCAAGGAGTTGAAGGGCACCATCTCCTCAAATCATCCCACAAGGTTCTCCTAGCAAAAATAGTGTTGAAACAATGCACAAAAGTAACATGAAAACTCCTTTGATTAACCAGGGAAGCTAATTTGACATAAATGGCTTGCATGGTACAAGTAATCAGCTCAATACCCACCTTGAAAGGATTCCAAAATAAAACAATTCTACCAGTGGAGCTGGCAGTAGCATTATTCGTACTCATCCACTCTTTAAGCCTAAGCCTATGCGTAAAGGAAATCTTACCAAGATTCAACTTGGTCTCAAGGAAACACGTAATATCAACACAATTCTTCTTTATGAAGCTGACAGCCTCATGTTGTTTTAGAGGACTATTAAGACCCATGACATTCCAAGTGGATATAATCATTGAGAGATAAGCAGGGAGATTCCCCTTTCCCCCCCAATTTTAGAAATACCTGGATTGTCTCTCCTGGCTGAGCTTCGAGTTTTAACTCCCTCCACAGATGGACCTGCTCTGATTATAGGATTGGAAAGTTGATAACCCTCCTTTATAGGGTTTGTAGCCTTTCTAGGGTCAAAACCCCCTCCAGACTTAACCGGTTGTGCACCAAAATTTCTGTTCTTTTTACCTTTGACCATCTGCCAGTCCTCATCATTAACCTTCAATTGCATAGGATCAAAGTTGGGGGCTCCAGCAGGATCATTCTGTGCTTGAACTACATAAGTGTCTTTACTAGCTTGTTCACCAAGATGTGAAGACTCAGCCAATCTGTCCAACACATTGACCCTTTCCACAGTCTCTGAAGCCACTCCATCGTGAAGGGGGCTTTTGAACAAATACCAATAGAGTGGAGTTGGTTAGATCTGTCTTACAGGGAGTTGAGCAATTCTGGATTAGGATTTTCCCTTTGCCTTCTAAAGTTGTCCAGAAAATCACAAGCATATGTAGAAATTTCTTTTGGACTGGGGATAGTACCAGGTGTAAGTCAGCTTTGGTTGCTTGGGATGATGTCTGTGTTCCCAAGCAAGAGGGTGGGCTTGGTCTGTTTAATTTATAAGCTAGAAACTATAGCTTCATGTTCAAACAATTATGGAATATTCATGCAAAAGCTGATTCTCTTTGGCTTCAATGGATACACCACTACTATCTGGAACAAGATTCAGTTTGGGATGTTCACCCTAAGGCTACTGCCTCTCCTCTCTAGAAGATTATCCTCCAGCTTAAAGACTAGTTCTTATTTACAACTGGATGTGTTCATCAAGCTATTCAGAAGTTGTAGGAATGGAATGCCTCCCATGGTTCCCTATCCAGAAATGCTTATGACTTTCTTAGGCCTAAAAAACCCACTATCCATTGGTACAAGGTTGTGCGGTAGCCTTGGTCTCTTCCTAAACACTCTCTTATTCTTTGGCTGGCTGCTAAAGGTGGATTAAGGACAAAAGATAGGTTGAAGTTTATTCATACAGACACCTTCTGTAGCTTCTGTAGGCAGGAGGAGGAGTCACACAATATCTTTTCTTCAGTTCTGCCTGGGTTAAAAATTTATGGGGTAAGGTGAGGGCTTGACTTAATATCTCTGTAAGATTAAGTACCCTGAATAGTGCCATGAGAAGCCTCAATGGAAGTCAGAAAAACATCAATTTTAGAATGAAAAAGTGTCTTCGAGCTTGTTTGTTTACCTTGTTTGGCAAGAAAGAAATAAGAGAGTCTTTGAGAAGGCTAGTAATTTAATCCCTGCTTTGTTGCATCGTTTCAAGGTTCTCTTCTTTTCAATTCTGTATTTCCATGTCCCGAAACATGCTTCTATCTCAGC
>NC_052236.1:5446555-5486555 GCF_013401445.1 Tripterygium wilfordii
ACGTGTTGTACGTACACGCACACAGCTCCACGAGGCCATCTGCAAGAAGTAGAATCACAAACCTGCGAAATAACCTAGAGATGCCACGCACGAGATGATAGACACGATTGTTTCCCACTAGGAAGGCTAGCACCTTGGTTTCCCTCGCCTAACAACCACTCACGTCGCTTGACTTGGTTTCCCAAGCAAACAATTGCTCGCAGCTCTAGGCTTGGTACGTTGTCATCGGCCAACCACGTTTCAATTTTGACGAGGAGTGCACGGTTCAGTTGCCCAGCCAAGCACCCCGAGTTGAAAAACCATGCCCAGCACTCGTGATCGAATCAAGACAACGAGCGATTTGGCTATGATGCCCACACCAATTCCCACGCATCTAGTGAAATTCCGACTCCCACGTATGGGCACTAGGCAAGGGCATCCTTGCAAACATCCCACTTTCAATTCCGACAAGGAGTACATGGCTCAGTTGACCAAGCCAAGCACCCCGAGCTGAAAGGCCAAGACAAGCACTCGTGAGCTGATCAAGACGTCGAGCGATTTGGATAGGATGCCCACACCAATGCCCATGTATCCAATCCGCTCATTGTGCAAGACACAACCAATCCAGTGAAATTCTGATGAGGTGTGCACGACTCAATTGCCCAAGCCAAGCACCCCGAGCTGAAAGGCCAAGCCAAGCACTCGTGAGAGGATCAAGACGGCGAGCGGTTTCGATAGGATGACCACACCAATCCAATGGAATTCTGATTCCCACGTGTGTGCGCTCGACAAGGGCATCTTTGCCGAGCTCCCACGGCTTCGGTTTTCGACCTTTCAAATCCCACGTGGGGTGCTATATAGGCTGTAGTCTGCACCAAGCACCCCTAACCGAAGCCTAGATCCCATATAGGAGGGGAGGTCTTTCGACCCACCGGACTACCCCCTACATATATGTTTTAAGTCCATTTTCCAAACTGGCAGTAGGAGACATCAATTTGTCAAAAAGAGTAGTCCCCCCATTTCTTATCCCGTCAATAGCGGAAGAGCCCTCCTAGCACACGCAGCGTGCGAGAAACGAGCAATCACCCACAAAGCGATCCTTGTCGAACACCCAGGCTTCGATTTTTGACCTTCTGAATCCCACATGGGGTGCTATATAGGCTGTAGTCCATGCCAAGCACCCCTAACTGAAGGCCACGTCTGATATAGGAGGGGAAGTCTTTCGACCAATCGGACTATCCCCTATATAAATGTCGTAAGCCCGTTTGTCAAACTGGCAGTAGGAGACATCAATTTCTCAAAAAGCGTAGTCCAGCCCATTTCTCATCCCGTCAGTGCTCGCGACCACATATCACCAACGGGGGTACGAAGGTTAACCTCAGTACCCTCTATATATATGTCTTAGGTCCATTTTTCAAACTGGTAGTAGGAGACCTCAATTTCTCAAAAAGCGTAGTCTCGCCCATTTCTCATCCCTTCAGCGCACGCGGCCACCAAGCCCACGCACGGGGGTCCGAAGGTTAACCTCAGTACCCCGTATATATATGTCTTAAGTCTGTTTCTCAAACTGGTAGTAGAAGAATCAATTTCTCAAAAAGCGTAGTCCCGCCCATTTCTCATCCCGTCAACGTGCACGACCACCTAGCGCTTGTGGGGGTCTGACGGTAAACCTCATTACCCCTATATATATGCCTTAAGTCTGTTTCTTAGACTGGTTGTAGGAGACATGAATTTCTCAAAAAAGCGTAGTCCCGCCCATTTCTCATCCCGTCAGTGCAAAACTCCCATCCAACGCAAGGCTTGCACCACGCGTGTTGGGGGTTCTCACGTTCCAACGAATTTGGCATGCCATGGTGTCATTGTGGGCTATGGCAAGCCTTCTAGGCACAACTTTTTTCAATCTTCAAAATTTTTGAAGTTATCACGTTCCAAACGGCGTTGGCATGCCTTGGTGCCATTTTGGACGTTCGAACGACTATGGCATGCCTTGGCACCACTTTTTCCAACGTTGAAAGTTCTCACGTTCCAACGACTTTGGCATGCCTCGGTGCCATATTGGACGTTCCAACGACCTTGGCATGCCTTCTAGGCACAAATTTTTTCAATCTGCAAAATTTTCAAAGTTATCACATTCAAACGACTATGGTGCCTTGGTGCCTTGGTGCATCTGTTCTCGTTGATCTCAACTTAGGAAACCTGAGTTATCTTTTAACAGATGTGCCACCCCAGCCAAACTCCCCACCTGACAATGTCTTCCGCTTGGATCAGCTCACCGAGGGAGGGCCTTGGGTCTAAAAAGAGGGGCAATGCCCCACCTCCGATTCACGGAATAAGTAAAATAACGTTAAAAGTAGTGGTATTTCAAATTTGCCCTTTTTGGCTCCCACTTATGCTACACCTCTCAAGTCATTTCACAAAGTCGGACTAGAGTCAAGCTCAACAGGGTATTCTTTCCTCGTTGATTCTGCCAAGCCCATTCCCTTGGCTGTGGTTTTGCTGGATAATAGACAGGGACAGTCGGAATCTCGTTAATCCACTCATGCGCATCACTAATTAGATGACGAGGCATTTGGCTACCTTAAGAGAGTCATAGTTACTCCCACCGTTTACCCGTGTTTGGTTGAATTTCTTCACTTTGACATTCAGAGCACTAGGCAGAAATCACATTGCGCGAGTATCCGTAGGGACTATGGCAATGCTTTGTTTTAATTAAACAGTCGAATTCCCCTTGTCCATACCAGTTTTGAGTCAACTGTTCGACGATCGGGGAAGGCCCACGAAGGAGCCGTTCCTAGTCCGTCCCCCTATCGACGAGCGGTGACCTGCTCTCACCGCGGGAGCAGCTCGACCTGCTCTTGCCTACATTGTTCCATTGACCAGAGGCTATTCACCTTGGAGACCTGATGTGGTTATGAGTACGATCAGGCGTGGGAACGCATTGAACACCACGCGACGTGCAATGCTTTTTCTGGATTTGTGGATTATACTGTTTTTTGGTTTTGCTTTTTTCTGGTTTTGGTTGTTGGTGGAGCTTGTTGATGGTTCTATACGTATTTTTGGTTCTTTTCTGGGTGTTGTTTTACCTCTGCTGGATGTTCCTGTTGGCTATTGGAGAGCTTTTTCTCTACAGCTGGACTGTGGTTGTTCTAGTTTGGTGGCTTGGTTGCTGTCTCTTTGTAACCAGGAGAGCTGAGCTGTTCATTCAAGTCTTGTTGTTGGATTGGGTAGGGAGGTTACCTTAGAAACCAATTGTCTTTCTTGGTATCTTGGGTAACCACTTTTTGTGTTTTTTGCTGTGTTTTTGTGTTGCTTTCCTAGCCTGTCTGGGTCTGGTTTTTCCCCTAGCATATCTGGGTGGGTTTCTTTGTATATAAACTCTCTGGACTTTCTAGTTTTGTATCACTTTTGATCTTCAATACATACTTACATTTTGATCAAAAAGAAAAAGCTCTCAGTCTGTCAATCCTAACTATGTCTGGACAAGGTAAGTTTCCCCGTGTTGAGTCAAATTAAGCTGCAGGCTCCACTCCTGGTGGTGCCCTTCCGTCAATTCCTTTAAGTTTCAGTCTTGCGACCATACTCCCCTCGGAACCCAAACGCAAAACCTTTGATTTCTCATAAGGTGCCAGTAGAGTCCTAAAAGCAACATCCGTTGATCCTTGGTTCGTTTCGTATATGGTTGAGACTAGAACGGTATCTGATCGTCTTCGAGCCCCCAATTTTCGTTCTTGATTAATGAAAACATCCTTGGCAAATGCTTTCGTAACTGTTCATCTTTCATAAATCCAAGAATTTCACCTCTGACTATGAAATACGAATGGCCCCGACTGTCCCTGTTAATCACTACTCCGATCCCGAAGGCCAACATAATAGGATCGAAATCCTGTGATGTTATCCCATGCTAATGTATCCGAGTGTAGGCTTGCTTTGAGCACTCTAGGCTTGGGTATGCCGTCACTGGCCAACCACGTTTCAATTCCGACGCGGAGTGCATGGCTCAATTGCCCAAGCCAAATACCCCGAGCTGAAAGGTCATGCCTAGCACTCGTGAGTTGATCAAGACAGCGGGCGATTTGGCTAGGATGCCCACACCAATTCCCACACATCTAATCCGCTCATTGTGTGAGAAACGACCTATCCAACGAAATTTTGATTCCCACGTGTGGGCACTAGGCTAGGGTATCCTTGCAAAGAGCCCATTCCGATTCCTACAAGGAGTGCATGGCTCAGTTGCCCAAGCTAAGCACCCCGAGCTGAAAGGCCAAGCCAAGCAGTCATGAGCAGATCAAGAGGTCGAGCGATTTGGATAGGGTGCCCACACCAATGCCCACGCATCCAATCCACTCATTGTGCAAGACACGAACAATCCAGTGAAATTCTGATTCCCACATATGGGCGCTCGACAGGGGCATCCTTGCCGAGCTCCCACTTTCGATTCCTGTTAGGTGTAAAATACACCTAGTTTTATGGGCTTAAAAGTATTATTTTTCTATGTTGATTAGTGCAAAATACTGCCCATATTGGTATTTTTATGAACAGGTACTGCTGGAGAATAAATTCATTACTAGATAGAATTTGTAACCTGTTCGCAACCTGTGCGGCCGCAGATCGCGGGAATCAGACTTGTGTGATTGAGTTGCTGACGTGGCAAGAATAGATGGGCCAGTTTAGGGCTTGCTAAAGACTATATAAAGAGTGTTAAGCTGAGACAACAAAAAGACTTTACTTTGCTCAGCCGAAGACCAAAGATTGCAGAAGTGGGTGTCGGCAGGAAGGAGGAGAAGCAACATCAAAGCTGGGCACATCAATTCTTCAGCAAATTTCTACTCTTCCATTGATTTGAACATTGTCTATGAGTATTTATACTGTTTTAATTATGAGCATGTGTAGCTAAACTCTTTTCTAGCTAGGGTTTGGTGATTCTTCTCCCATAAACCTTGTGCACAGATTTGATTGACAATCAGACTAAGTTTAATTCTTTGTTCTCTGGATTGATTGCTTATTTCCTATTTTTATGCATGCCTGATCAACATCATAATTTTAGGAATTGTTAGTTAAACATATTCAGCTGACCATAACCCGGTGTTTGACGAAGTAACAAGAACTTGCGTAAGATCCAAGTTTTGGGAACATAGGACATAATTGATTGGGTAATAGACCATTATCCTAGATTGTGCAACTGTCGATTTCCTAGTGCTTATGCTTGTCTTAGGAAACTCTTAGGATAGACCAACCAAGACTCCTTTGATAAGAAAAGATCTTGCAACTGGACCAAAGTCAGGATCGTTGTTTAGGGAAATCTAATTGACTGCAGCTGGACCAAGGCCTTTCAATTGACATTGTTAGACTTTTAAATTGTGTGATTGCATATTAATCTGTGTGCACAGGTGGAGGTAGTTGGCAAGCCAAACCCAAGCTAGTCTTTCATCCATTGATATTTATCTAAGTTTTATTGCTAGTTAATATTAGAAGCTCTGATATTTATTTACACTATTGTTAGCAGTTATAGTTGGTAATTAATACAGTCCTCGTGGATTCGACCCCATTCACTATTATACTGTCAGTAGGCACGTACACTTGCGATTGGGATAAACCCGTCGGTATTGAGTTGCAAGTATTTCTTGCAATAAAAAATATCGAACAAGTTTTTGGCGCCGTTGCCGGGGACTGTTAAGTTTATTATCGGTTGTTTCTTACGGCAATAGTGTGTATTTACTTATTTATTTAGTTGATTTATCCTACTGAAACTTACTTTTAAAAAAAAAAAAAAAAAAATTCTTGTGCAGGTCCAGAATTGTTGCTTACATTGCATGGTCAATACTCGTTCTCAACATCAACCATTAGAAGAATTTGACCCAGAAATTGAAAGAACAACTAGAGCTTTGAGACAAAGAAACATGGCTGAAAACCCACACAATCGTGAGATTCAAATTGCTGGTGGTGCTGGGAATGCAGCGGGTAATGCAAGGATACCCATGATGAACAGATACATTCCGCAGAACATTGCCCAGCCATCATGTATTACATATCAACCTACGGGAGCTGCTAATGTCAGCCTGTCACCTCAATTGCTGAACTCTGTACCACATTATGAGGGGCGGTTTGATGAAGATCCACACCAACATCTGAAGGATTTTACTGATCTTTGTCGTACTCAACACATGACAGGGATATCTACTGATAATCTGAAATTGGTACTCTTTCCATTCACTCTTAGAGGAGGAGCCAAGATGTGGTACAACTCTATTGAAGCAGGTACTATTGGCACGTGGGAGCAGATGGCAACTAAGTTTTTAAGGGAATTTTTCCCAGCCCATAGAACTAAGCAGCTGGTGCGAGAAATTCAGAATTTTCAGCAAAAAGATGGTGATTTATTCTATGAGGCTTGGAAAGATTTTAAGAGCCGCTTAACTCGTTGCCCAACTCATAATCTGCATAAGGATGATGTTGTGCTGCACTTTTATGAAGGGTTGAATGAGATTAATAGGATGAAGGTTGATTCAGCTTGTAATGGAGTGTTGATGCGAAAAAGTAGTGAGGAAGCGATGGAGCTATTCGAAGAATTGAGTGAAGATTCTCAACAGTTTTCTACACGGGGTAGAAGCTCAACAAGGAAGCAAGGCATGTACGAAGTAAGTGCCGACACTATGGTACAAGCTGAGATGGGAAATATCAATCGAAAAATTGACATGATTGTGGAAGCCATGAAGGGAATGAATATGAAAACTTCGGTGCCAGCAAAACCAGTTATTGTGTGTGCTATTTGTTCAAATAATGACCACGTGACTGAAGCCTATCCATTGACTTCTATGACGGACCAAGAACAAGCCAATTACTTGGGGCAAGGAAATTTCAACATGAGAAATCAATCTCACCCATGGCGAAATCACCCAAATTTCTCATGGAGGAATGAACAGAATTCTGCTGAAACAACAGCTCCTGCACAGCAACCAGCAAAGAGGAGTGACTTGGAGACCACAATGATGCAATTCATGCAGCAAACAACTCAAGCCATTCAAAAGTTGGAGACCCAAGTGGGACAAATGGCTAAGGAGATGGGTGAAAGAAAGAAGGGAGAGTTACCTTCACAGCCCTTGAATAACCCAGCTGGGCAACTAGAACAATTGAAAGCTGTCACTACTCTCGGAAGTGGCAAGCAAATCAACAAGACAGAGCAACTGCAAACAGAGTCTACAAACTGCAGTAAAGCTACAGACAGGGTACAAACGGGCCGCAAAACTGCACCAGTGGCGATACAAGAATGGGAAAGAGATCCTCCACCTTTCCCGCAAAGGTTTGCCAAAAAGAAAACTGATTCTAAGGCAATAGATATTTTTGAGAATTTGCGTAAGGTTGAAATTAATATTCCATTGCTTGATGCTATTAAACAAATTCCATCTTATGCTAAATTTCTTAAAGAATGTTGTACTCAAAAGAGAAAATTTGCTGCACATGAAAAAATTGCTTTGAAAGAAGAAGTTAGTGCTGTGCTGTTAAATAAACTCCCACCAAAGCTTAAAGATCCTGGTAATTTTACCATACCATGTAAAGTGGGAAATCAATTTTTTGAAAAGGCATTGCTGGACCTAGGGGCCAGCATTAATTTGTTACCTTACTCTGTTTATGAAAAACTTGGATTAGGAGAGCTTCAAGAGACTTCCATAACACTGCAACTAGCTGACCGTAGTGTCAAAAGACCCAAGGGGATTTTAGAGGATGTCTTGGTAACTGTGAATGACTTGATCTTGCCTGCTGATTTTGTTGTGTTGGATATGGAGGATAGTCCTAGATCCTCATCTTTACCTATTATTCTTGGACGACCTTTTATGGTTACCGCTGACATGAATATTAGTGTGAGAAAGGGGACTGTAACTATGCAGGTGAATGACAAAGAATTGGAATTTCGTGTGTTTGATGCTCTCAAATCTCATGATGATCATAGTGATTGTTTTAATAGTGATACTATACATGATCTTGAGAGTGAGGTGTTTCAGGTTACTAGTATTGATCCAGTTGAAGCAGTGGTGGCGTCTGGTTTGAATGAGAAAACAATTTCTGAAGGAATTTTGGAGAATGATGACCATATAGAGGAGGCCTTCCAAGCATTCCAGTTGGACCGGCCTTATGGTGGTAAGACTACTCCTCCTTTTGAGCAACTGACGCTTACTAATACATCTTTTGTTCCCTCAACAGTTAAAGCTCTTGATTTGGAGCTGAAGGAGTTGTCTAGTCACTTGAAATACATCTATTTGGGTGAGAACAACACTGTACCGGTGATAGTAGCTGCGAATCTAAGTTTGGGGGAGGAAGAAAAGTTGATCCAAATTTTGAGGAAGCATAAGACAGTTCTTGGGTGGACCGTCGCTGACATAAAGGGGATTAGCACATCTAGGTGTATGCACCCGATTTTATTGGAGAATGATGCAAAGCCCACTGGAGGAGCACAAAGGCGATCGAATCTGCATCTGAAAGATGTTATCAAAGCTGGAGATAAGCGTCGCTTGCAACTAAACGAGCTTGAAGAATTGCAGCATGAAGCCTATGAGAATGCAAAGTTATATAAGGAGAGAGCCAAGAGGTACTCTGACAAGAAACTTGTGCGGAAAAAATTTTCTGTTGGGCAGAAGGTGCTGGTGTACAACTCTCAGTTGAAACTTTTTCCGGGAAAGCCCAAATCAAAATGGCATGGCCCGTATGTGATACAAGCTGTGTTCCCTCGTGGTGCATTAGAGTTAAAACATCAAGATTCTGATCACACATTCAAGGTTAATGGCCATCGAGTGAAGCCTTATTGGGAAAATGTACAAAGTACCGTGGATGAAGTGGTATATCTTCACTCAACTGATCTCTGACAGCGTTCAAGACTATGTCCGGCTGAAGACAATAAATTTAGCACTTCATGGGAGGTAACCCATGTGGAAGGGAAGCATAATTTTGACAACTTGAATCAGCTAAGTCTCTCTTCCTTTTCCTTCACTTAATTGTGTTAGTTGGTTTCGTCATTGTAAATTTTCTTTTTGTTCTTTCTTTTTAAACATTGAGGACAATGTCAAATCTAAGTTTGGGGGAGGGGGAATTTGCTTTTGCCGAAAATTTTTGAAAAAAAAAAAAAAAAAAAATTTGAAATTGTTTTGAGAAGAGAATTGGCATACTTGTGCTTAATTGTTATGAAGTGCTTTTGAGACTAATGGTGTGATTATTTGCATGACCTTTTGCAATGAATGTCTGCTGAGTTTACATATTATTTGCAACACCACTTAGCTTGTGAGGAGCCTGCAGAAATTTTGTGTGCTATGAATTTGATGACTGTGTATAGCTAGAACTTGCATTAGACCATCTGAAGTACATACTATGTTTTTGTTCTTTGGAAGTGATGGAGGCATTCTTTGTAAATTTTGACCTACCTTGAACCTTACTTTTACTCCCAGTCCTTTGATTGCATATTCTTCTCTTGCGATAAACTTTCCCATCTTTTTGATGTATTATGTCTGTGTCATAAGTCACGAAAATAGAATTCCATCATGAGGCTATGGTTGAGGTGTTTTGAAGGTTATTGACAAGATGATGAGGAGTTTAAGTGTGGTGTTTGAAAGAAGCAGTTCTGAATATTAAAAGATGCGTATAATTGAGTTCTGGGGAATTTGCAACCTGTTTGCGACCTAAGTGCTACCTGAAGCTCACACAAAAATTGGCGACTCAAATCTGAAACAGCCAGTTAAAAAAAAAAAAAAAAAAAAAAAGGAGAGAGAGAGAGAAGCTGAAGTCTCTCAAGAAAACAAAATTCTAATAAGGTTTGCACGTGACTCAAGATCTATCTATGAATACTAGAAGTTGAAAGAGGAACAAGGAGGCAAAGCAGAGATTTGAGGCTCAACAGAGGGAGATGTTTGATTTGATTTGTGACGGGACCTTGCCCTGATTTTATTTGGTTGATATGATGACAATCTGACTAGGTTTGGTGATACTTTGACTTGTTAGTTTGGAGGAGTGGAAGCTCTTGTTATTCTATTATGTGGGTTGGGTAGATGGAGTTAGGATTAGTCTTATGATGGATGCCTATTTTTGAGACTTTGTGATATATGGCATGATCATCACATGTTTTGTTTGAACCATACCTTTATCTAGCCTATGCCATTCCTTGAAGCTTATCCTTGTTGCATTAAACTTAATTGTGATTGGATTATGATGACTTTAGTTTGAATCCAATTTATATTGATTTTGTGCATTTTTTAGCCTTCCTTAGCCAAGTTTCGTGCTCCCAATAAAGTCCTTCTGATTCAATGAATGAGAATTTTAGTGTGAAGTAAGGTTGGTGGACATGCAAGCATATGGCTGCAGGGTATGAATTCATAAGAGAGTAAACACCACCCTTATACACTAGAGTGAAAATTTTCTTCTACATATTATGTGTGTACCTTGGTGAGGGTGTGTGAGAATAATTGTGTAAACTAAAGTGGTTGTGAGCAGAGTTAGGGCTGTGCAATTTCCTACTAGATGTCAATATTGCATTGCAATAATGAGAGAGTACTTGTAGTGCCAATTCTTGATTGAAGTTTTTCAACTGATGCTTAAATGATTTAAACTTTCTCGTGATTGATTGCTTGCTTGAGGACAAGCAAGGTTGAAGTTTGGGGGATTTTGTTAGGTGTAAAATACACCTAGTTTTATGGGCTTAAAAGTATTATTTTTCTATGTTGATTAGTGCAAAATACTGCCCATATTGGTATTTTTATGAACAGGTACTGCTGGAGAATAAATTCATTACTGGATAGAATTTGTAACCTGTTCGCAACCTGTGCGGCCGCAGATCGCGGGAATCAGACTTGTGTGATTGAGTTGCTGACGTGGCAAGAATAGATGGGCCAGTTTAGGGCTTGCTAAAGACTATATAAAGAGTGTTAAGCTGAGACAACAAAAAGACTTTACTTTGCGCAGCCGAAGACCAAAGATTGCAGAAGTGGGTGTCGGCAGGAAGGAGGAGAAGCAACATCAAAGCTGGGCACATCAATTCTTCAGCAAATTTATACTCTTCCATTGATTTGAACATTGTCTATGAGTATTTATACTGTTTTAATTATGAGCATGTGTAGCTAAACTCTTTTCTAGCTAGGGTTTGGTGATTCTTCTCCCATAAACCTTGTGCACAGATTTGATTGACAATCAGACTAAGTTTAATTCTTTGTTCTCTGGATTGATTGCTTATTTCCTATTTTTATGCATGCCTGATCAACATCATAATTTTAGGAATTGTTAGTTAAACATATTCGGCTGACCATGACCCGGTGTTTGACGAAGTAACAAGAACTTGCGTAAGATCCAAGTTTTGGGAACATAGGACATAATTGATTGGGTAATAGACCATTATCCTAGATTGTGCAACTGTCGATTTCCTAGTGCTTATGCTTGTCTTAGGAAACTCTTAGGATAGACCAACCAAGACTCCTTTGATAAGAAAAGATCTTGCAACTGGACCAAAGTCAGGATCGTTGTTTAGGGAAATCTAATTGACTGCAGCTGGACCAAGGCCTTTCAATTGACATTGTTAGACTTTTAAATTGTGTGATTGCATATTAATCTGTGTGCACAGGTGGAGGTAGTTGGCAAGCCAAACCCAAGCTAGTCTTTCATCCATTGATATTTATCTAAGTTTTATTGCTAGTTAATATTAGAAGCTCTGATATTTATTTACACTATTGTTAGTAGTTATAGTTGGTAATTAATACAGTCCTCGTGGATTCGACCCCATTCACTATTATACTGTCAGTAGGCACGTACACTTGCGATTGGGATAAACCCGTCGGTATTGAGTTGCAAGTATTTCTTGCAATAAAAAATATCGAACAATTCCGAAGAGGTGTGCATGACTCAGTTGCCCAAGCCAAGCATCCCGAGCTGAAAGGCCAAGCCAAGCACTTGTGAGAGGATCAACACGACGAGCGGTTTGGATAAGATGCCCACACCAATGCCCACGCATCTAATCCGCTCATTGTGCAAGACACGACCAATCCAGCGAAATTTCGATTCCCACCTGTGGGGGCGCTCGACAAGGGCATCCTTGTCGAGCGCCCACGGCTTCAATTTCTGACCTTCCGAATCCCAAATAGGCTGCTATATAGGCTGTAGTCCGCGCCAAGCACCCCTAACCGGAGCCTATGTCCCATATAGGAGGGGAGGTCTTTCGACTCACCAGACTACCCCCTATATATATGTCTTAAGTCCGTTTTACAAACTGGCAGTAGGAGACATCAATTTCTCAAAAAGCATAATCCCGCCCATTTCTCATCCCTTTAGCGCGTGCGACCACCTAGGCTCGCAGGGGTCCAAAGGTTAACATCAGTACACCTATATATATGTCTTAAGTTCGTTTCTCAAACTTGCAGTAGGAGACATCAATTTCTCGAAAAGCATAGTACCGCCCATTTCTCATCCCGTTAGCGTGTACACGGCCCCCTAGAGCGCGTGGGGGTCCGAAGGTTAACCTCAGTACCCCCTATATATATGGCTTAAGTTTGTTTCTCAAACTGGCAATAGGAGACATCAATTTCTCAAAAAGCGTAGTCCTGCCCATTTCTCATCCCGTCAGCGTACGTGACCACCTGGCGCATGCGGGGGTTTGAGAGTTAACCTTAGTACCCCCTATATATGCCTTAAGTACGTTTCTCAGACTGGCAGTAGGAGACATGGATTTCTGAAAAAGCGTTGTCACCCCCATTTCTCATCCCGTCAGCGCAAAACTCCCATCCAACGTAAGGCTTACACCACACGTGTTGGGAGTTCTCACGTTTCAACGAATTTGGCATGCCTTGGTGTCATTGTGGGCTATGGATGCCTTCTAGGCACAAATTTTTTCTATCTTCAAAAATTTTGAAGTTATCACGTTCCAAACGGCGTTGGCATGCCTTGGTGCCATTTTCGACGTTCCAATGACTATGGCATGCCTTGGCACCATTTTTTCCAACATTGAAAGTTCTCATCTTCCAATGACATTGGCGTGCCTCGGTGCCATATTGGACGTTCCAACGACCTTGGCATGCCTTCTAGGCACAAATTTTTCAATCTTCAAAATTTTGAAAGTTCTCACATTCCAACGACTACGGCATGCTTTGGTGCCATTTTTTCCAAACTTCAAAGTTCTCACGTTCCAACGGTCATGGCATGCCTTGGAGCCGTTTTTCACGTTTCGTGGGCTATGGCATGCCTGGTCACCTTTTTTTTCCAAACTTCAAAGTTCTCACGTTCCAAAGGCAACGTTCTCTTGTTTCGTGTGCTATTGCATGCTATACGTTCTCTGGTTTAGAGGCTAGGCCACGACTTTTGCCATTTAGTGGTTTCGGTGACTTTGTGGCAAGTAATTTCAAATGTTCAAGTGAGATTGATAGAAGTTGGTGCTATTTTTATGGAATTGGCAAAACGTTATGCCTTGGTGTATTCTTTTGGACTTGGTAGCAAGCCATGCCTTGGTGTATTCTTATGGACTTGGTGGCACGTCATGCCCCAACATTGTATTCTTAGGGACTTGGTGGCACGCCATGCCACAAAATTATATTCTTAGGGACTTGGTGGCACCCCATGCCTTGGTGTATTTTTTGGGACTTGGTGGCACACAATGCCTTGTTGTTTTTTTTGGGACTTGGTGTCACGTCATGCCTTCATGACTTATTGAGATTTTTAGTGACTTGGCCTTGGTTACAAGCAAGTAATGCCTTGGTGACGCATGACTTGATAATCCCTAACCTCAGTCCAATTTATTTGACAAGCGAGATAAGTATATGGTGGAGGGAGGGACACGTTTGATTTGGAATAAGTAGGGGAGGGACGAATCGGAGCGACATAGGGCTGAATCTCAGTGGATCGTGGCAGCTAAGCCACTCTACCACTTACAATACCCCGTCATGAATTTAAGTCGTCTGCAAAGGATTCAATCTGTCGCTCGATGGGAATTGTACTTCACGACGGTCCCCGCGACTCATCCGTCGCGAGGACTTAGCCAACGGCACGTGCCTTTGGGCATTGCTTCTTGCCCGAATTCTGACTTAGAGGCATTTAGTCATAATCCAGCGCACGATAGCTTCGCGCCACTAGTTTAAATTACTATTATGATGCTGTCATTAGTAGGGTAAAACTAACCTGTCTCACGACGATCTAAACCCAGCTCAAGTTCCCTATCGATGGGTGAGCAATCCAACACTGGTGAATTCTGCTTTACAATGATAGGAAGAACCGACATCGAAGGATCAAAAAGCAACGTTGCTACAAACGCTTGGCCAACACAAGCCAATTATCCCTATGGTAACTTTTCTGACACCTCTAGCTTCAAATTTCGAAGGTCTAAAGGATCGATAGGCCATGCTTTCACGGTTCGTATTCCTACTAGAAATCAGAATCAAACGAGCTTTCACCCCTTTGTTCCACATGAGATTTTTGTTCTCGTTGAGCTCATCTTAGGACACCTGCGTTATCTTTTAACAGATGTTCCACCCCAGCAAAACTCCCCACCTGACAATGTCTTCCTCCAGGATCAGCCCACCGAGGGCGGGGCTTGGGTCTAAAAAGAGGGGCAATGCCCCGCCTCCGATTCACGAAATAAGTAAAATAACATTAAAAGTAGCAGTATTTCAGATTTGCCGTTTTTGGCTCCCACTTATGCTACACCTCTCGAGTCATTTCACAAAGTCGAACTAGAGTCAAACTCAACAGGGTCTTCTTTCCTCGTTGATTCTGCCAAGCCCGTTCCTTTGGCTGTGGTTTCGCTGGATAGTAGATACGGACAGTGGGAATCTCGTTAATCCATTCATGCGCGTCACTAATTAGATGACGATGCATTTGGCTACCTTAAGAGAGTCATAAATACTCCCGCCATTTACCCATGCTTGGTTGAATTTCTTCACTTTGACACTCAGAGCACTGGGCAGAAATCACATTAAGTGAGCATCAGCAGGGACTATGGTAATGCTTTGTTTTAATTAAACAGTAGGATTCCCTTTATCTGTACCAGTTTTGAGTCGACCGTTCGATGCCCGAGGAAGGCCCCCAAAGGAGCCATTCCCAGTCCATCGCCCGGTCGGCACGAGGGACCCTCTCTCTCCATGGGAGCAGCTCTAGCAATCCATCGAGAGCCAGCGGGTTCGACACTGGGACCCCCGTGCCTAGCCCTCAGAGCCAATCCTTTTCCAGAGGTTACGGATCAATTTTGTCGACTTCCCTTGCCTACATTGTTCCATTGACCAGAGGCTATTCACCTTGGAGACCTGATACGGTTATGAGTGTAATCGGGCATGGGAGGCACTCTGTCCTCCTGATTTTCAAGGGCCGTCGGGAATGCATCGCACACCATGCGACGTGCGGTGCTCTTTTGGCCACTGGACCTTAACTCCGACTGAGTCGTTTCCGGGGTTGGCTTTACCCGATAGAACTCGAGCCTGGCTCCAGCTATCATGAGGGAAACTTCGGAGGGAACCAGCTACTAGATGATTCAATTAGTCTTTCGCCCCTATACCCAAGTCAGACGAACGATTTGCACGTCAGTATCGCTTCGGGCCTCCACCGGAGTTTCCTCTGGCTTTGCCCCGCTCAGGCATAGCTCACCATCTTTTGGGTCTCGACAGGTATACTCTCACTCGATCCCTTCTCAGAAGTTCAAGGTAAGTCGACGGTGCAGCCCCCGAAGGGGATTCTGCCAATTAGCTTCCTTACGCCATACAGGTTTTCTCACCCATTGACTTGCACACATGTCAAACTCCTTGTTCTGTGTTTCAAGACAGGTCGAATGGGGAGCCCGTAGGCCGACGATGGGAGCGCGCAAGTGTCGAGGCATGATGTGATGGCGCGCATAGCCATCCACGATCGCAAGGACGACATTCCACGGGCGTATCAAAGGCCCGTGCTTTGGATGCCGTCGCAATCCTCAGCGGTCCACGTCCAGAGTCGATCGGCGGACCGACTTTCACCGTTCCACATCCGACCGGGGTGAATTGCCGGCCCCCATTCGCTTCCCTCCCGACAATTTCAAGCACTCTTTGACTCTCTTTTCAAAGTCCTTTTCATCTTTCCCTAGCGGTACTGGTTCGCTATCGGTCTCTCACCCGTAGTTAGCCTTCGATAGAATTTATCGCCTGATTTGGGCTGCATTCCCAGACAACCCGACTCGTCGACAGTGCCTTGTGGTGTGACAGGGTCACGACATGACAAGGCTCTCAAGCTCTCCGACGCCCCCTTCCAGGGGACTTGGGCCCGGTTCGTCACTGAGGACGTTTCTCCATACTATAATTCGGACGTCAAGGGCGACCAATTCTCAAGCTGGGTTCTTCCCAGTTCGCTCGCCAGCGAGTGTTCCCGCCTGATCTGGGGTCGTTTTGTGAGGACGCTTGAGTCATGGTCTTTTGCTCCTCGTCGATGAGGCTTGCCCACATCGATTTTTAAGGAGCTAGTGCTTCCAACCACCGCGTGCCATGGCTACCATTGCCAAGGGGCTATTTTTTGGACCAATCGTGAGAGGGAGCACACGGGAAGCCAATATCCGCCACCCCTAACTATTCCCTATGCAGGGGGTAAGGGGATTATTGGCGACATTGCATGACACCCAGGCAGGCGTGCCCTCAACCTGACGACTTCGGGCGCAACTTGCGTTCAAAAACTCGATGGTTTACGGGATTCTGCAATTCATACCAAGTATCGCATTTTGCTACATTCTTCATCGATGCGAGAGCCTAGATATCCGTTGCCGAGAGTCGTTTCATATATAATATGGACGATAACGCAACCCCCTATGACACTGTTTCCAAGCGAAGGGAGCTGTAGTTTCCCACATCCCTCCCCTTGGACTTTGAGCCATCGGCCAAAAAGGCCCATCGCCATCGTCAGTTTTCACTTATTCGTGGGTCGTTATGCCTTACAGGTTTTGACAATGATCCTTTCGTAGGTTCACCTACGGAACCCTTGTTACTACTTCTCCTTCCTTTAAATGATAAGGTTCAATGGGCTTCCCACGACGTCGCCAGTGGTAAACCACCCACGTCACCGTGATCCGAACACTTCACCGGACCATTCAATCGGTAGGAGCGACGGGTGGTGTGTACAAAGGGCAGGGACATAGTCAACGCGAGCTGATGACTGGCGCTTACTAGGAATTCCTCATTGAAGACCAACAATTGCAATGATCTATCCCCATCACAATGAAATTTCAAAGATTACCTGGGCCTGTCGGCCAAGGCTATAGACTCGTTGAATACATCAATGTAGCGCGTGTGTGGCCTAGAACATCTAAGGGCATCATAGACCTGTTATTGCCTCAAACTTCCTCGACCTAAGCAGCTACAATCCCTCTAAGAAGCTAGTCGCGGAGGGATGCCTTCACGTAGCTAGTTAGCAGGCATAAGTCTCATTCGTTAATAAAATTAACTAGACAACTCACTCCACCAACTAAGAACGGCCATGCACCACAACCCATAGAATCAAGAAAGAGCTCTCAGTGGCTCTCCTGTGTTTATTCTCTGCAAAAGATTGAAGCATCTGAAAGTTCCTTTGAAGATGCTCAATAAGTTGCATTTTAGCCACATCTCATAAAGGGTTACTAGAGCTGCCTCTGTTTTGGAAGCTCATCAGATTCTCCTTCAGTCTGATCTGGATAATCCCCAGCTATTGATGCAGGAGAAGCAGCTAAGGTTAAATTTGGTTCACCTAAAGTCTGTTGAGAATATGTTTTTTAGTCAGAAGCTAAAATCTAATTTTCTAAAGGATAGTGATAAAGGTTCAAGTCTTTTTCATGCTATTATGAGTCAGAAGCATAGAAGGAACTTTATATCTGCTATCCAATATGGAAATGATGATCTTACTACATCTATTGAGGAAGTTGGTGGGGAGTTTGTTAAGTATTTTCAGTTAATG
This sequence comes from Tripterygium wilfordii, assembly GCF_013401445.1. NCBI lineage: Eukaryota > Viridiplantae > Streptophyta > Magnoliopsida > Celastrales > Celastraceae > Tripterygium > Tripterygium wilfordii. The sequence continues at coordinate 5,464,418 of NC_052236.1, forward strand.
TTAGGTACTTCTAAACATACTTCTCCTCTGAATGTTAATATGGTGCATAGTGGTCCTTGCCTTGATCAAAGTTCTCAAAATCTTCTCTTGGCTCCTGTTACTTCTGAAGATATCAAGGATGCTTTATTTTCTATTGGGAATGATAAAGCTACTGGGCCTGACGGTTATTCTTCTTTTCTCTTCAAGAAGTCTTGGGGTGTTATTGGTGAAGATTTCTATGCTGTTGTTAAGGACTTCTTTATTTTTGGTGATCTGTTAAAACAAGTCAATCATGCTGTTATTACTTTGATTCCTAAATCTGCTAATGTATTCCTAAATCTGCTAATGTGAATATTGTGGCTGATTTTAGACCTATTTCTTGTTGCAATGTTACTTACAAGGTAATTTCAAAAATCCTAGCTGCTAGATTAGCTAAGGTCCTACAAGACATTATTGGTCCAACTCAGAATGCCTTTTTGGGAGGGAGAAATATGGTTGACAACATTACCCTGGTTCAAGAGTTCTTAAGGAACTATGGCAGGAAAAGAGCTTCTCCTAGATGTCTTTTAAACATAGATTTTAGGAAGGCTTTTGATTCTATCCAGTGGCCCTTTATTAGGCAATTGCTTCTGATGCTTGGGTTTCCAAGGCAATTTGTTCATCTTATCATGAAGTGTGTGGCGACTACATCTTTTGCTGTTGCTGTTAATGGAGATTTATTTGGGGTTTTCCATGGTAAAAGTGGCATAAGGCAGGGAGATCCTCTGTCTCCTTACCTGTTTATTACTTGCATGGAGTACTTCAGCAGACTGTTGAATACAGCCTCTACTCATCCTGAGTTTAATTATCATCCAAGATGTCTTCATCAGAAAATTTCTCATCTGGCTTTTGCAGACGATATCCTGCTGGTTACCAGGGGTGATAGATCTTTTGTGCATATTCTTCATCAACAACTTCAGACCTTTGGCAGTATTTCTGGCTGGAAATTAATGCTGCCAAGTCCTCCATTTATTCTGGAGGAGTTGGTGGAAATACTAAACAAAGAATCCTTCAAGACACTGGTTTTTCTGAGGGCTCCTTTCCTTTTAAGTACATGGGGGTTCCTCCTAGCCCTCACAGACTTCTGGCAAGCAGTTCTCTTTTCTTCTGCAGAGATTGGAGATGTCTATTCAAAGCTGACTGGGGAAGCACTTATCTTATGCTGGAAGACGGGAGCTTCTCAAGTCTGTTTTACAAGGAATGATTCAATTTTGGCTTAATATTTTTCCTCTACCAAATCAGGTTATCAATCAGATCACATGTTTATGCAGGAATTTTTTGTGGGGTGGTAATTCCATGAAAAGATCCTCTGCTCTGGTTGCTTGGGAAAAGGTCTGTTTGCCTAAGAAAGAAGGGGGTTTAGGGATTCTGGATTTACGGGCTAGAAATGTCAATTTTATTGCAAAGCAATTGTGGAATATTCATAGCAAAGCTGATTATTTATGGATTCAGTGGGTTCACCACCACTACCTTAATCAATTCCATATTTGGCATGCTGGTCCACAAAGGAATTCTTCTCCTCTGTGGAAAGCCATTTTGTCTCTTAAAAACCAGCTTGTACATGACTATGGAGGGTATAATCAGACCATTTCTTTACTTCAAAGCTAGCAGAGTGGAGCTCATCCTTTCTCTAGCTATGCTTATGATCATTTCAGGGTTAAAAGGCCTTTTGTTAGCTGGGATAAGGTGGTGTGGGAGCAATGGTCGTTGCCTAGATATAATTTCATTCTTTGGTTTACTGTCCTAGGAAGGTTGAGAACAAGGGATAGACTGAGATTTATACCTACAGACACTCTTTTGTATTTTTTACAGGCAGGAGGAAGAATCCCATGAGCATTTGTTTTTTAATTGCAGTTGGACTTCTAGCTTTTGGGGACAAGTCAAAACATGGTTGGGGATTAATAGAAGAATGGTTACTTTGACTAGTGCCATTAGAGGGTTAAAAATGGAAGGAATGTCTCTGTTGCAGAATGAGAAGGGTGTCTTTAGGTTTGGTTGTGTATCTAATTTGGCAAGAGAGAAATAGGAGGAGTTTTGATAAAACTTGTAACCCAATGGATCTTTTGATACATAGGTTTCTAGTGATGTTCTTTACCATCTTGTATTTTCATGTCAAAGATCTTCTAGAAGTCTAATAGGAAGGTGGTGGTTATCAACTTTCTATCTTGGTTCTGGCTTAGTGTTTTGCTAGGATGGAGATGGTGTTGGTGGAATTTTGTGTCCGCTCTTGCCTCAGGATGGAGCTGGGTCTGGTGGTCTTTGCTTAGCATGCTAGTTAAGCTGAGTTGGTTTGCTTTCCTGGAGTCTCTGACTTCTGTCTCCAATCTTCTTTTCTGGTTGTGGAGTCTTCATATGGATTTTGGTCTCTACTGGTTCCTTGTGGAGCTTCTTTGTGTTTGTGGTTGCTGGTGGAGAATTGTTACTCTTACTGATGGGATAATTTTTTCCTCTTTAGCTAATTTGGATGTTGTTTAACGTCAAGACCTTGGTTGGCGTTACTGGTTGGCTTTCTGGTTGCTGCTGGAATTTTGTTTCAATTATTTACAACTGGAGTATTGTTGTTCTGGTGCTGTCCTGGGATTTTAGGATGGCTAATGGAGTTTCTTATGGATTTATGTTATGTTGGATCTTCCTCTCTGGTCTTCTCATTATGGAGCTTTCGATTGCCAATTTTTGGTGTTTGGTTTGGTGTTGGGTGGGTTTAGGAGGTTATCTTAGAAACCAATTTCCTTTTCTGGTCTCTTTGATAACCTCTGTTTTATTACTTTGCTGAGTTTTTGTAATGCTTAGCTAGGTTTTGTCTGGGTGCTTCCACTCTGTTGGTTTCCCTGGCCTGTCAGGGTGTTTGTTGGTTGTACATAAACTTTCTGGGTTTTCCAGTTTTGTTTCGCTTTTTGATCTTCAATATATACTTACATTTTGATCAAAAAAAGAAAGAGCTCTCAGTCAGTCAAAAGAAAGAGCTCTCAGTCAGTGAGCCAGGAGAGAGAAGCTCTCGTTCCTGGTGCATTCGCTTTCCCTCACGATGACCCTCTGTTGCGATTGAAAATCCCTTCTACTCTGTCTTCTTGATTTTGTAATGGCCAAAAATAGACGAAAGATGGTGGGTACTCCTAGCTCACGAGATAAAGAGAGGAAGTCCTTAAAGTAGATTCAGGAGGAGGCTCAAGCGGCTTTGTTGAAAAACGCTATTCTCGCTCTGTAAGCTCCTTCGATCTCGATCTCTCAGCAATGTGTTCGACTTGGGATTTTGGGAAAGGGTGTGAATCTCAAAACCCTAGTTGTTGGCCAAAGCTCGAGAAAGGATCCTCCCTCTGATCTTCTGGAAGGAAATGGTGGGCCAAAAACCCTAGTTGGGGGTTCTGGAGTTACCAAATTCTTGCTAACTACTGATGAATTAGGTCTAGTGGACCAATCTGGCCTAGTTGGGGACTCTCCGAGCCATGAGCGAGTTCTTCTGGAGGATGTCTATGCTGAGGATGATGGGTCCGAAGAAGAGCAATTAGACTATACCTAGTCTGATGAGGAAGTTTCAAAATTTTTTACCACCTCCCCCATCAGGGCAATGAGTAATAGGGTGATCGATGATAGCTTGCTTCAGCTGCCTTTGGAGGAGGACTCTGGCTCTTCTAATAGGCAAGTCAAGGAACCTGTGGAGAATGTTGCAGAAAAGGTTGCTCAGGAAAACCCGTTTAATACAGGTGTTTCAACTATAGGTAAGTGGAGTGCTATTTTCTCTTCAAATAGAAACTCTGATAGTTGCCATAAGCTTGAGCATTTCCCTGAATTGAGTGTGAAGAAGAACTGTGTCATATCTACTGATGATTTTGATGAAAATGAAGATGTTTGGAAGAGATGTATAGTTGGTTATGTTGTTGGAAAATTTCCAGGTTACAGGGCCCTTAAGAACTTGATTGATACAAATTGTAAGTGTGAAGCCTATTTAACTCTTCATGATTCTGGCTAGATAGTGTATAAATTTGCCAATGAATCTGTGAAAAATAAAGTGTTAGAAGGTGGTCCTTATTTAGTCTATGGCAAGCCTCTAGTGCTGAAGACCATGCCTGAGTACTTTGATTTTGATAATGAGGAGATGACAAAGGTCCCAGTCTGGGTGAAGTTTCCTAACTTGCCTCTGAAATGCTGGTCTGCTAGATGCTTATCTAAGATTGCAAGTTGTCTTGGCAAACCTCTACAATGTGATAGCCTAACAACATCTATGGCAAGGCTCTCGTATGCCAGAGTGTTGGTTGAACTGAATTTAATGGGTGAGTTGCCAAGTTTCATTGATATTCTGCTACCTAGTGGTGACCCTATGGAGCAATCTGTTGTCTATGAAACCTTGCCAAAGTTTTGTAGGCATTGTAAGGTGATTAGGCACTCTACTGGTATTTGTTCAAAAGCACCCTTCATGGTGGAGTGGCTTCAAAAACGGTGGAAAGGGTCAGTGTGTTGGACAGATTGGCTGAGTCTTCACACCTTGGTGAACAAGCTAGTAAAGACACTCATGTAGTTCAGGCATAGAATGATCATGCTGGAGCCCCCAACTTTGATCCTATGCAATTGGAGGTTAATGATGAGGACTGGCAGGTGGTCAAAGGTAAAAAGAACATAAATTTTGGTGCACAACCGGTTAAGTCTGGAGGGGGTCCTGACCCTAGAAAGGCTACAAACCCTAGAAAGGAGGGTTATCAACTTACCAAGCCTATAATCAGAGCAGGTCCATCTGTGGAGGGAGTTAAAACTAGAAGCTCAGCCAGGAGAGACAATCCAGGTATTTCTAAAACTGGGGGGATAGGGGAATCTCCATGCTTATCTCTCAATGATTATATCCATTTGGAATGTCAGGGGTCTTAATAGTCCTCTAAAACAACATAAGGCTGTCAGTTTCATGAAAAAGAATTGTGTTGATGTTATTTGTTTCCTTGAGACCGAGTTGAATCTTGGTACGACTTCCTTTAGACATAGGCTTAGGCTTAAAGAATGGAGGAGTATGAATAATGCTACTGCCAGCTCCACTGGTAGAATGGTTTTATTTTAAAATCCTTTCAAGGTGGGTATTGAGCTGATTGCTTGTTCCATGCAAGCCATTTATGTCAAATTAACTTCCCTTGTTAATCAAAAGAGTTTTCATGCTACTTTTGTGCATGGTTTCAACACTATTTCTGCTAGGAGAACCTTGTGGGATGATTTGAGGAGATGGTGCCCTTCAACTCCTTAGATCATTTCTGGGGAGTTTAATTCTATTCTCTCTGAGGAAGACAAGCATAATGGGAACTATGTTACCTCCTATAAAACTGCTGATTTTGTAAATTGTTGTTCTGACCTTGGTCTGCTTGATCTTAATTATACTAGCTATCATTTTACTTGGACTAATGGCAAGGTCTGGTGCAAGCTGGATAGGGTGTTAGTCAGCCCCAGTTGGAATGCTCAGAACCTGCCCTGTAATGTCCAGTTTCTAACTGGTGGTGCTTCCTCTGATCATTCCCCTGTCAAGATTCAGATTGGTAATGCTCCTTTAAGGGGCAAGAGGCCTTTCAAATTCTTCAACATGTGGGCTGATCATGACCATTTTCTGGATTTGGTTGAAACTCATTGGCAATTACCAATCCTTGGTTCTCCCATTATTAGATTATGTAAGAAGTTGAAAGCTTTAAAGGGTCCCTTGAAGCTGCTGAACAGGAACCACTATTGTCACATTTCTGAGAGGGTTGATAAGGCTGCTCTTGAGCTTGAGCATCATCAGTCTCTTCTGTAAACTGACTTGGATAATGGGCAATTGATTACGGAAGAATGTCAACTGAAAGCTTCTTTGTTAAATCTGCAAAGTGCTGAGAGGAAGTTCTTCTCTCAGATGATGAAGCTCCATTTCTTAAAAGGGAGTGACAGATGCTCAAAATTCTTTCACTCTTTATTGAATCAAAATCATAAGAGAAGGTTTATTGCAGCTATTCAGACAGATACTGGTGATCTTACTACCTCTAAGGAGGCAGTAGGGGAGGAATTTGTTAAATTCTTCCATTCTCTTCTTGGGACTGAAAAGGATTGATTTGTTGAATGAGGATGTGGTTGCTAGTGGTCCTTACCTAAATGACTCCTCCATTACTATGCTTCAGGCTCCTGTCACTGATGAGATTGTCAAAGCTGCCTTATTTTCCATTGGGGATGACAAAGCCCCTGGGCCTGATGGGTTTTCCTCTGCCTTCTTTAAGAAAGCCTGGTCTGTTGTGGGAAGTGACTTCTGTAATGCTATTAAGGATTTCTTTGATTCTGGACAGATGCTGAGGCAGATAAATCACTCTGTAATTGCCTTGGTTCCTAAGACTTCTCATATCTCAAATGTGGCTGATTTTAGGCCTATCTCCTGCTGTAATATTGTCTACAAGGTAATTTCTAAGATTTTGGCTAAAAGACTTGCTCAAGCCCTCAAGGGCATAATCAGTCCAAACCAAAATGCTTTTTTGGGAGGAAGGAGTATGGTGGACAATATTCACCTACTTCAAGAGATGTTAAGGCATTATGCTCGAAGGAGAACAAGTCCCAAGTGCATTATAAAAATTGATTTCAAAAAGGCTTTTGACTTTGTCTAGTGGCCTTTTATCAGGAACCTCCTGAGGGTGCTTGGTTATCCTAACCAATTTATTCACTAGGTGATGTAGTGTGTGAAAACTTATTCTTTTTCTGTTGTTGTTAATGGTGATCTTTATGGCTTCTTTAAAGGGAAATGTGGCATTAGGCAGGGTGATCATTTATCTCTCTATCTCTTTATCACTTTCATGGAGTATTTTTCTAGGCAGTTGACTGCTGCTACTGCTAAGCCTAGTTTCAATCAATTTCCACTCTAAGTGTGGCATTCAGAAGCTCTCTCACCTTGCCTTTGCGGATGATATCTTACTACTATCCAGAGGAGATACTGCTTCTGTGAATATCTTGAATCATGAGTTGTTGGATTTCTGTAGAGTTTCTGGTCTATCTGCTAATGCCTCTAAGTCCTCCATTTTCTTTGGTGGAGTCTATCAGCATCACAAGAACATTATTCTGAGTACTACTGGCTTTAGGGAAGGAAGCTTTCCTTTCACTTATCTATGGGTCCCTTTAAGCCCCCACAGGTTGCTGGTTAGTCAATTCTCACCTCTTTATCTGAAGCTTCAATCCTCCATTCAAAACTGGAAGGGCAGAAGTTTATCTTATGCAGGGAGATTGGAGTTGGTTAGATCTGTCTTATAGGGAGTTGAGCAATTCTGGATTAGGATTTTCCTTTTGCCTTCTAAAGTTGTCCAGAAAATCACAAGCATATATAGAAGTTTCTTTTGGACTGGGGATAGTACCAGGTGCAAGTCAGCTTTGGTTGCTTGGGATGATATCTATGTTCCCAAGCAAGAGGGTGGGCTTGGTCTGTTTAATTTACAAGCTAGAAACCGTGGCTTCATGTTGAAACAGTTATGGAATATTCATGCAAAAGCTGATTCTCTTTGGGTTCAATGGATACAACACTACTATCTAGAAAAAGATTCAGTTTGGGATGTTCACCCTAAGGCTACTGCCTCTTCTCTCTGGAAGTTTATCCTCCAGCTTAAAGACCATCTCTTATTTGCAACTGGAGGTGTTCATCAAGCTATTCAGAAGTTGCAGGAATGGAATGCCTCCCCTGGTTCCCTATCCAGAAATGCTTAAGACTTCCTTAGGCCTAAAAAACCCACTATCCATTGGTACAAGGTTGTGTGGGAGCCTTGGTCTCTTCCTAAACACTCTCTTATTCTTTGGCTGGCTGCTAAAGGTAGATTAAGGACAAAAGATAGGTTGAAGTTTATTCCTACAGACACCTTCTGTAGCTTTTGTAGGTAGGAGGAGGAGTCACACAGTCATCTTGTCTTCAGTTGTGCCTGGGTCAAAAATTTCTGGGGTAAGGTGAGGGCTTGGCTTAATATCTCTGCAAGATTAAGTACCCTAAATAGTGCCTTGAGAAGCCTCAATGGAAGTCAGAAAAGCATCAATTTTGGAATGAAAAAAGTGTCTTTGAGCCTATTTGTTTACCTTGTTTGGCAAGAAAGAAATAAGAGAGTCTTTGAGAAGGCTAGTAATTTAATCCCTGCTTTGTTGCATTGTTTCAAGGTTCTATTCTTTTCTATTATGTATTTCCATGTCCTGGAACCTGCTTCTGTCTCTGCCTGGATTGCTAACCTCAGTCATTAATCTCTTTGAGTGGGTTTTGGCTGTAGGGGATTACTAGTTTGATGCTCTTGTTTGCTATTGGAGCAGTTGTCCGTTTGTTGCTGGTGGTTTAGCTGTAGTTGTTCTTTTGTTTCTGCTTTTTTGCTCTAGTTTGGGGGGAATATAGAGCTACTATCTGGCTTCTTGCTCTCCTGGTGTTTTTAGTCTGGACTCCCTCTACCTCTGGTTGGCTGGACTCTGTTGCTCTTCTGGGGTTGCTCTGGAGGGCTTGCGGTGGCTGCTGGGCCTTTGGTGGTTGCTGGGTTTAGTCCTTTTTGCTATTGTGTTGGGTTTGGTGGTTATCATTGAAACATGCTTTTGCTAGTTTCTTGGCTAACCTTTGCTTGCTTCCTTTGTTGTTTCCTGGTTGTTGGTGGAGCTTTGCTTGCTATTCTGGCTCTTTTCTAGAGGTTGGTTTTTTTTTTCAAGATCTCTTATGCCTCTGAAGGATGGTTTATGTTGGCTGCTGGGGTTTTATTTCCTTACAACTGGACTTTGGTTTTTTTGGGATTGCTTGCCTTGTTATTGTCTTCTTGTAATCAGGATTCTTTGGGTTATACCTATTGTTTTGGTTGCTAGTTTGGGAAGGGAGGTTACGCTAGAAACCAGGTGGCTTTAGTGGTGTCTTGGTTTACCTCTTTTTGTTTTCTTGTTGGGTTTTTGCTCCCAGCTTGTTCCCCTAGCATGTCAAAGTAGTTGTTGTTTGTGTATATAAACTCTCTGGACTTTCCAGTCTTGTTTCACTTTTTGATCTTCAATATATACTTACATTTTCATCAAAAAAAAGAAAAGAAATAGCTCTCAGTCTGTCAATCCCTACTATGTCTGGACTTGGTAAGTTTCCCTGTGTTGAGTCAAATTAAGTTGCAGGCTCTACTCCTAGTGGTGCCCTTTCGTCAATTCCTTTAAGTTGCAGCCTTGCGACCATACTCCCCTCGGAACCCAAAAACTTTGATTTCTCATAAGGTGCCAGCGGAGTCCTAAAAGCAACATCACTGATCCCTGCTCGACAACGTTTATGATTGAGACTAGGACAGTATCTGATCGTCTTCAAGCCCCCAACATTCGTTCTTTGTAAATGAAAACATCCTTGGCAAATGCTTTCGCAGTTGTTCGTCTTTCATAAATCCAAGAATGTCACCTCTGACTATGAAATACGAATGCCCCCGACTATCCTTATTAATCATTACTCCGATCCCGAAGGCCAACATAATAGGACCGAAATCTTGTGATGTTATCCCATGCTAATGTATCCAGAGCGTAGGCTTGCTTTGAGCACTCTAATTTCTTCAAAGTAACAGCGTCAGAGGAATGACCCGGCCAATTAAGGCCAGGAGCATATCGCCGGCAATAGGGACGGGAAGAAAGGTGCACACCAAAGGCGGACCGCTCAACCCATCCCTAGATCCAACTACGAGCTTTTTAACTATAACAACTTAAATATATGCTATTGGAGCTGGAATTACCGCGGCTGCTGGCACCATACTTGCCCTCCAGTGGATCCTCGTTATGGGATTTAGATTGTACTCATTCCAATTAAAAGACTCTTTGAGCCCAGTATTATTATTTATTGTCACTACCTCCTCGTGTCAGGATTGGGTAATTTGCACGCCTGCTGCCTTCCTTGGATATGGCAGCCATTTCTCAGGCTCCCTCTCCGGAATCGAACCCTAATTCTCCGTTACCCGTCAATACCATGGTAGGTCTCTATCCTACCATCGAAAGTTGATAGGACAGAAATTTGAACGATGCATCGCCAGCATGATGGCCATGCAATCCATCAAGTTATCATGAATCAACAAAGCAACGGGCAGAGCCCGCGTTGACCTTTTATCCAATAAATGCATCCCTTCCAAAAGTTGGGGTTTGTTGCACGTATTAGCTCTAGAATTACTACGGTTATCCGAGTAGTAGATACCATCAAACAAACTATTATTGATTTAATGAGCCATTCGCAGTTTCACAATCTGAATTAGTTCATACTTAGACATGCATGGCTTAATCTTTGAGACAAGCATATGACTACTGGTAGGATCTACCAGGTAGCTTTCCTCGGGACGACTGGGACAACGCATGGACATTACGAGAACCCATGGTTCAAGAATGCCAAGGCGAGCCACATAGTCTTTCGGTTCGAGTGACGAGCACAAGGCTCGGGCTTATCAAAAGGGTTTTTCAACCCTTTGCCCACTTAATTTTTAGCATCTGAGGGTCAAGCAACCAAGCATGAGCCGAGTCATAAGCCAATGGCTTACAAAGAAACATGCAAAGCGCCAACTAGTTCATCCCATGCCCAAAAAGGGCACGAGATGAAAACAAGCAACGAGGCCATCCAATACCATCGGGACAGATATGCAACACAAGAACAAGGGACTTGCCACAAGACCCATATGCTTGGGCCATGATTGAAAAGTGGTTGAGCGTAGATAGTTCGGTCCATAAGAACGGAGCCTGCCAACAAACACAACCAAAACACAACTCACGTGTTGTAGGTACACGCACATAGCTCCACGAGGCCATCCAAAAGAAGTAGAATCACAAACCTACGGAATAACCTAGAGAAGCCATGCACGAGACGATAGACACGATTGTTTCCCACTAGGAGGGCTAGCACCTTGGTTTCCCACACCTAAGAACTACTCACATCGCTTGACTTGGTTTCCCAAGCAAACAATTGCTCGCAGCTCTAGGCTTGGTACGCCGTCACCGACCAACCACATTTCGTTTCTAACGAGGAGTGCGCGGCTCAGTTGCCCAAGCCAAGCACCCGAGCTGAAAGGCCATGCCCAACACTCATGACAGCGAGCAATTCGGCTAGGATGCCCACACCAATTCCCACGCATCTAATCCGCTCATTGTGCTAGAAATTACCTATCCATTGAAATTCTGATTCCCACGTGTGGGCACTAGGCAAGGGCATCCTTGCAAAGATCCCACTTCCGATTCCGACAAGGAGTGCATGGCTCAGTTGCCCAAGTCAAGCACCCCGAGTTGAAAGGTCAAGCCAGGCACTCATGAGCGAATCAAGACGTCGAACGATTTGGATAGGATGCCCACACCAATGCCCACACATCCAATCCGCTCATTGTGCAAGACACAACCAATCCAGCAAAATTTCGACTCCCATATCTGGGCGCTCGACAAGGACCCCTAACCGAAGCCCATGTCCTATATAGGAGGGGAGGTATTTCAACCCACTAGACTACCCCCTATATATATGTCTTAAGTCCGTTTTCCAAACTGGCTGTAGGAGACATCAATTTCTCAAAAAGTGTTGTCCTCCCATTTATTATCCCGTCAGCAGCGGAAGAGACCTCGTAGCATATGCAGCATGCGAGAAGCGAGCAATCACCCGTAATTTCAGATCTCACATATGGGCGCTCGACAAAGGGATCCTTGCCGAGGACCCACGCTTCAATTTTTGACCTTCCAAAGCCCACGTGGGGTGCTATATAGGCTGTAATCCACGCCAAGCACCCCTAACCAAAGCCCACGTCCGATATAGGAGGGGAGGTCTTTCGACCCACCGGACTACCCTTCTATATATATGTCTTAAGTCCATTTTCCAAACTAGCAGTAGGAGACATCAATTTCTCAAAAAGCATAGTCCCCCCCATTTGTCATCCCTCAGAGCGCACGCGGCACCTTACCACATGCGCGGGGTCTGAAGGTTAACCTCAGTATCCCCTAATATATGTCGTAAGTCCGTTTCTCAAATTGGCAGTAGGAGACATCAATTTCTCAAAAAGCATAGTCCCGCCCATTTCTCATCCCGTCAGCACGCGCGGGGGTCCGAAGGTTAACTTCAATACCCCCTATATATATGTCTTAAATCCGTTTCTCAAACTGATAGTAGGAGACATCAATTTCTCAAAAAGCATAGTCCCACCCATTTCTCATCCCGTCAACGCGCGACCACCTAGCTCGTGCGGGGGTCCGAAGGTTAACCTTAGTAGCCCCTATATATATATATATATATGTCTTAATTCCGTTTCTCAAACTAGCAGTAGGAGACATCAATTTCTCAAAAAGCATAGTGCCGCCAATTTCTCATCCCGTTAGCGTGTGCGGGGGTCCGAAGGTTAACCTCAGTACCCCCTATATATATTTCTTAAGTCTGTTTCTCAAAATGGCAGTAGGAGACATCAATTTCTCAAAAAGCGTAGTCCCGCCTGTTTCTCATCCCGTTAACGCGGGCGACCATGTGGCACGTACGGGAGTCCGAGAGTTAACCTTAGTACCCCTATATATATGCCTTAAGTCTGTTTCTCAGACTGGCAATAGGAGACATGGATTTCTAAAAAAGCGTAGTCACCCTCATTTCTCATCCCGTCAGCGCAAAACTCTCATCCAATGCAAGGCTTGCACCACGCGTGTAGGGAGTTCTCACGTTTCAATGAATTTGGCATGCCTTGGTGTCATTGTGGGCTATGGCATGCCTTCTAGGAACAAATTTTTTCAATCTTTAAAATTTTTGAAGTTATCACATCCCAAACGGCGTTGGCATGCCTTGATGCTATTTTGGATGTTCCAACGACTATGGCATGCCTTGGAACCATTTTTTCCAACATTGAAAGTTCTCACGTTCCAACGACTTTGGCATGCCTCAGTGCCATATTGGACGTTCCAACGACCTTGGCTTGCCTTCTAGGCACAAATTTTTTCAATCTTCAAAATTTTCAAAGTTCTCACGTTCCAACGCTCATGGCATGCCGTGGAGCCGTTTTCCATGTTTCGTGGGCTATGGCATGCCTTGTCACCATTTTTTTCCAAACTTCAAAGTTCTCATGTTCCAAAGGCAATGTTCTCTTGTTTCATGTGCTATTGCATGCTATACGTCTCGTGCATTCTAGAATGCCTGCAACAATGCCTTGAAGCCGATTTCACCATTTTAGAGGCTAGGCCACGCCTTTTGCCACTTTAGTGGTTTCAGTGACTTTGTGGCAAGCAATTTCAAATGTTCAAGTGAGATTGATATAAGTTGGTGCTATTTTTATCGAATTGGCAAAACGTTATGCCTTGGTGTATTCTTTGGGACTTGGTGGCGAGCCATGCCTTGGTGTATTCTTATGGACTTGGTGGCACTCCATGCCGAACATTGTATTCTTAGGGACTTGGTGGCACGCTATGCCCCAACATTGTATTCTAAGGGACTTTGTGGTGCCCCATGCCTTGGCGTATTTTTTGGGACTTTGTGGCACGCAATGCCTTGCTGTATTTTTTGGGACTTGGTGTCACGTCATGCCTTCATGACTTGTTGAGATTTTTAGTGACTTGACCTTGGTTGCACGCAAGTCATGTCTTGGTGACACATGACTTGATAATCCCTAACCTCAGTCCGATTTATTTGAAAAGCGGGATAAGTATATGGTGGAGGGAAGGGCTTGCTTGAATTGTAATAAGTAGGGAGGGACGAATCGGAGTGACATAGGGCTGAATCTCAGTGGATCGTGGCAGCTAAGCCACTCTGCCACTTACAATACTCCGTCGCGTATTAAATGCCCCGACAGCTAGTCGACAATCAGGCGACGGGCACGCGTATCACTTCTAGCCCAGATTCTGACTTAGAGGAGTTTAGTCATAATCCAGCGCATGGTAGCTTCGCGCCACTGGTTTTTCAACCAAGCGTGATGACCAATTGTGCGAATCAACGGTTCCTCTCGTACTAGGTTGAATTACTATTGTGATGCTGTCATCAGTAGGGTAAAACTAACTTGTCTCCCAACGGTTTAAACCCAGCTCACGTTCCCTATTGGTGGGTGAGCAATCCAACACTTGGTGAATTCTACTTCATAATGATAGGAAGAGCCGACATCGAAGGATCAAAAAGCAACGTCGCTATGAACGCTTGGCTACCACAAGCCAGTTATCCCTGTGGTAACTTTTCTGACACCTTTAGCTTCAAATTCTGAAGGTCTAAAGGATCGATAGGCCACGCTTTCATGGTTCGTATTCGTACTGGAAATCAGAATCAAACGAGCTTTTACCTTTTTGTTCCACTCGAGATTTCTGTTCTGTGGAGCTCATCTTAGGACACCTGCGTTATCTTTTAACAGATGTGCCGCCCCAACCAAACTCCCTACCTGAGAATGTCTTCTGCCCGGATTGGCTCTCCGAGGGCTCTAAGTAAAATAACGTTAAAAGTAGTGATATTTTAGATTTGCCATTTTCGACTCCCACTTATGCTACACCTCTCAAGTCATTTCACAAAGTTGGACTAGAGTCAAGCTCAACAGGGTCTTCTTTCCCCGTTGATTCTACCAAGCCTGTTCCCTTGGCTGTGGTTTTGCTGGATAGTAGACAAAGACAATGGGAATCTCGTTAATCCATTCATGTGCGTCACTAATTAGATGACGAGGCATTTGGCTACCTTAAGAGAGTCATAGTTACTCCCCCTGTTTACCAGCGCTTGGTTGAATTTCTTCACTTTGACATTCAGAGCACTGGGCAGAAATCATATTGCGTCAGCATTTGTAGGGACCATCGTAATGCTTTGTTTTAATTAAACAGTCAGATTCCCCTTGTCCGTACCAGTTCTGAGTCGACTGTTCGATGCCCGGGGAAGGCCCCCAAAGGAGCCGTTCCCAGTCCATCCCCCGATCGGCACACAGTGACTCGCTCTCTCCGTGGGAGCAGCTCGAGCAGTCCACAAACAGCCAACGGGTTTAGAACTGGGACCCCCATGCCCAGCCCTCAGAACCAATCCTTTTCCTGAGGTTACAAATCCATTTTGTCGATTTCCCTTTCCTACATTGTTCCATTGACCAGAGGCTGTCCACCTTGGAGACCTGAGCAATTATGAGTACTATCGGGCGTGGGAGACACTCGATCCTCCAGATTTTCAAGGGCCGCCGGGAACCATCGGACTCCATGTGTCGTACGATGCTCTTCCGGCCGTGGACCCTACCTCCCCCTGAGACGTTTGCAGGGTGGCAGGCTGTTAAACAAAAATGATAACTCTTTCCGAAGCCCCCGTTGTCGTCAGCCGCCACATCCCTGTTCAGGAATTTTAACCCGATTCCCTTTTGAAGTTCGCGCGCACAGGGCTATCGGACGGGCTTCCCCCATCTCATAGGATTGACTAACCCATGTGCAAGTGCCATTCACATGGAACCTTTCCCCTCTTTGGCCTTCAAAGTTCTCATTTGAATATTTGCTACTACCACCAAGATCTGCACCGACAATCGCTCTGCCTTGGCTCACGCCCTGGGTTTCGTAGCGATTGTCGTGCCCTCCAACCAATCGGGGCCTGGCATTTACCCCGACGGTCGGGTGTAGGTCACGCGCCTAAGCGCCATCCATTTTTGGGGCTAGTTGATTCGGTAGGTGAGTTGTCACACACTCCTTAGCGACTTTCGACTTCCATGACCACTGTCCTACTGTCTTAATCGACCAACACCCTTTGTGGGTTCAAGGTTAACTCGTAGTTGGGCATCGTAACTCAACTTTCAGTTCATCCCGTATCACCAATTCTGCTTACCAAAAATGGCCCGCTTGGAGCTCTCGATTCCATGGCACAACTCAACGAAGTAGTCGCGTCGTCTTACCTTTTTAAAGTTTGAGAATAGGTCGAGGGCATTGCGCCCCCGAAGCCTCTAATCATTGACTTTACTCGATAGATTTGCACGTCAGTATCGCTTCGGGCCTCCACCAGAGTTTCCTCTGGCTTTGCCCTGCTCAGGCATAGTTCACCATCTTTCGAGTCCCAACAGGTATGCTCTCACTTGAACCCTTCTCAGAAGATCAAGGTCGATCGGCAATGTAGCCCTCGAATTAGCTTCCTTACGCCTTACGGATTTTCTCGATCGTTGACTCGCACACATGTCAGACTCCTTGGTCCTGTTTCAAGACGGGTCGAATGGGGAACCTGCAGTACGCCGTGATGGCGTGAGATACCATCCATGATCGCAACGATGACATTCCACAAACGTATCAAAGGCCCGTGCTTTAGACGCCATCGCAATCCTCGTCGGTCCACGTCCCGAGCCGATTGACGGATCGACTTACGCCGTTCCACATCTGACCGGGGAGCATCGTCGACCCCCATCCGCTTCCCTCCCGACAATTTCAAGCACTATGTGACTCTCTTTTCAAAGTCCTTTTTCGTCTTTCCCTCACAGTACTTGTTTGCTATCGGTCTCTCGCCCGTATTTAGCCTTGGACGGAATTTACCACCCAATTTGGGCTGCATTCCCAAACAATTCGACTAGCCGACAATGCCTCTTGGTGTGACAGGGTCCAAGCACAACGGGGCTCTCATCCTCTCCGGTGCCCCCTTTTAGGGGACTTGGGCCCGGTCCGTCACTGAGGACGCTTCTCCATACTATAATTCGGACGCAGAGCGCGACCTATTCTCAAGATGGGCTCTTCCCGATTAGCTCGCCATTACTAAGGGAATCCTTGTAAGTTTGTTTTCCTCCGTTTATTGATATGCTTAAACTCAACAGGTGTTGCTGCTTGACCTGGGGGTCACTTTGTGAGGACGCTTGCGTCAGGGTCTTTTGCTTCCCGTTGACGAGGCTTGCCCACGGTGGTTTTTAAGGAGCTAGTGCTTCCAACCACCGTGTACCGTGGCTGCAATCACCAAGGGGCTTTTTTTTAGGCCAACAGCGAGTGGGAGCACACGGGAGGCCAATATCTGCCACCCCTAACTATTCCCTATGCAGGGGGTGAGGGGATTGTTGGCGCCGTTGTGTGACTCCCAGGCAGATGTAGTTTCCCACATCCCTCCCCTTGGACTTCGAGCGATCGGCCAAAAAGGCCCATCGCCCACGCTAGTTTTCACTTGTTCGTGGGTCATTCTACCTTACAGGTTTCGACAATGATCCTTTCACAGGTTCACCTACAAAAACCTTGTTACGACTTCACCAGACCATTCAACCGGTAGGAGTGACGGGCGGTGTGTACAAAGGGCAGGGACGTAGTCAACGCGAGCTGATGACTCGCGCTTACTAGGAATTCCTCGTTGAAGACCAACATTGCAATGGTCTATCCCCATCATGATGAAATTTCAAAGATTACACGGGCCTGTCGGCCAAGGCTATAGACTCGTTGAATACATCAATGTAGCATGCTTGCGGCCCAGAACATCTAAGGGCATCACAGACATGTTATTGCCTCAAACTTCCTCGGCCTAACCGGCCATAGTCCCTCTAAGAAGCTGGCCGCGAAAGGATGCCTTCACGTAGCTAGTTAGCAGGCTGAGGTCTTGTTCGTTAACAAAATTAACTAGACAAATCGCTCCACCAACTAAGAACGGCCATGCACCGCCACCCATAGAATCAAGAAAGAGCTCTCAGTAAGAAAAAGCTCTTAGTAGTAGTAGTGAGGAGAGAGAAAGTTAGAGAGAGATGCTCTCGTTTTCCCTAAAATTTATTTCCGTCCGGATTTCTCCACTGCTCATATCTTAGCCGATCTCTGGTTTTTCGCTTCTCGATGGCCAAGAATAAGAAGAAGATGACGACCTCGACTTCTCAGGGTAAGAAGACTTTGAAGCAACTTAAGGAGGAGGCCCAATTGGAACTTCCTAAAAATGCGGTGCTTACTCTGGAAGCGCCTCATGGTTTGCAAGATTCTGACAAGATAGAAGCTTCTGTCTTAAAAACCCTAGTGGGGGGTTCTAGTCTGAGTAAGTATCTGCTGAATACGGAAGGTGTGCATTCTACGAATGGGTTTGGGAGTCCGATTTCTGCTCAACAGCGCGTGTTAGTGGAAGATTTCTCTGAGGATGAGTCTTCTGAAAAGGAGTTGCTAGATTAAACTCTTTTAGAGGTAAGTTCTGGTGCAGGTTCTAAATTCTTTAACTCTCCTGCTCCGCTTAGGGTTCTTGAGTCTGGTACTGTCAGGGGAGATGGTGTCTCTGGCAAAGTTTCTCATAATGCTAGTTTTGATGGTATCAGGAATTCATCTGATGCAAGGAATCAAGGGAATGTTCCAGTTATTACGGCAGGGGGATCTTAGGCCATGCCAAGTATGTCCAAACCTATAGAACCTGTAGTTGGAAAGTGGAGAGATTTATTTACTACTAATAGAAGTCCTGAAAGTTGTCCTAAGTTAGAACATTATTCCGATATTAGTGCTAGGAAGAATTATACTTTGTCAGATGAAGATTTGGATGGTAACTGTGATATCTAGAAATTTTGTGTTGTGGGATATGTGGCAGGGAAGTTTCCTGGTTTTAGAGCTCTCAATAATATCATTGAAACCTATTGGAAGTGTGAAGCTACTTTAACAATACATGACTCTAGATGGTTGATATATAGATTGGAAAATGAAGAAGACAAGCTGGCTGTTCTAAGTGGAGGACCTTACTTGGTGTATGGCATACCCTTAATGTTGAGATCCATGCCAGAGTACTTTCATTTCGCTTCTGAAGAGATTACTAGAGTCCTTGTTTAGGTCAAATTTCCTAATTTACCTGTAAAATGTTGGTCCATGAAGTGGATTTGTTAGATGATCTTCCTCATTCAATTGATGTTCTTCTACCTAATGGGACTCCCTTGGACCAACTGGTGGAATATGAAACTCTGCCTAAGTTTTGTAAGCATTGCAGGGTTCTTGGCCACACTACTGGGGTCTGTTCAAAAGCTCTTACTATAAACAATTCATTTAACACAGTTAAGCAGGCCAGTGGAAATGTTGATAGTACCAGGAAGGGAAGTGCTCCTGATAGATTGGGTCCTATTTTAATTGATAATCAGAAAGGGAAAGCTCTGCTTGAGAAACAAAGCTTTGATCCAATGCACATTGAAGCTGAGGGTGATGGATGGGAAATGAGTAGGGGAAGGAAAAACAGTAAGAAGCAGAGGTCTCAAAGCAGATATTTAGTTGAAGGAAGTGGTACTAAAGAAGCTCAGATTGTGTCTAATTTAGAGAAGGACAAGGCTATAGCTTCTGGAGTTAAAGCTAGGAGGGGAAATTGTTCTAAGGCTACTGAGGATGTTACTACCATGAGTGGTACTAAGAAATATGCCATGAGAGCATCTTGAAGTGGTAGGGGATCCGCCCTCCTCTTTAATGTTATTGTAAAGTTGGAATGTCAGAGGACTTAACAGTCCTCTGAAGTAGCATGAGGTGGTAAGCCTTATGAAGAAAAATAAGATTGATGTTTGTGGTTTGTTGGAAACCAAGCTTGTTCCTCGCAAGATGGATTTTTTGCATAGGTTCAGGTTGAAGTACTGGAAGGTCATTACAAATGTTGATGTTGCCAGAACCGCTAGGATTGTGATCTTTTGGAATCCCTTCACTGTCAAAGTTCACTTGGAGAATCAGTTTAGTTTTGCAGCCACTTTTGTTTATGGTTTCAATACTATCACTGCTAGGAGAGGTCTTCGGGAGGATCTGAGGAGGTGGTCTTCTACTTCTCCTTAGATAATTCTTAGGGATTTTAACTCCATACTTTCTCAAGCTGACAAACATAATGGTGATCCTGTTACTAGCTATGAAGTTTTTGATTTTAGGGAGTGTTGTTCTGACCTAGGGCTTGTTGATTTGAACTTTACTGGTTGTCATTACTCCTGGTCTAATGGGAATATTTGGAGCAAAATTGTTAGAGTTATGGTGAACCCTTTTTGGCCTGTCATGCAGTTGCAATCTCAGGTTCATTTCTCCACTCCTGGTGCTTTCTCTGATCACTCTCCTGCTAGAATTAAGATTGGTATATGGCAGAAGCAAGGTAACA
This sequence comes from Tripterygium wilfordii, assembly GCF_013401445.1. NCBI lineage: Eukaryota > Viridiplantae > Streptophyta > Magnoliopsida > Celastrales > Celastraceae > Tripterygium > Tripterygium wilfordii. Next base: position 5,484,327 of record NC_052236.1, read on the forward strand.
AGGCTTTTAAATTTTTCAATATGTGGACTGATCATCCTAGATACAGGGAGTTGGTTGCTGCTAACTGGCATTACTAAGTCTATGGTTCTCCTATGTATATTCTCTGTGAAAGCCTTAAGCACTTGAAAGGGCCTCTGAAGGAGCTCAATAAACTCCACTTTAGTCACATATCTATGAGGGTTGCCAAAGCCAGTTCTGATTTGGAGTCTTATCAGGTTCTTCTGCAGAATGCTAGGGATAATGCTCAACTTGTCTTGTAAGACAAGCAGTTGAGATTAAATCTGGTGAATCTTAAAGCTGCTGAGAAAATGTTTTATAGTCAAAAGCTTAAGTCTACTTTCTTCAAGGAAAATGATAAACGTTATGGGTTTTTTCATGCTTTGATGAGTTAGAAGCATAGAAGGAATTACATCCCAGTTGTTCAGTGTGGTAATGGTTTAATCTCCTCTTCAATGGATGAAGTGGGGGGAGAATTTGTTAGTTATTTCCAGCAGCTCCTTGGTTCTTCCAAGGATACTCTTCCCCTGGATGTTGAGATTGTTCAATCTGGGCCTCGCCTTGATAAAACTTCCCATGGATTCTTCTTGCCTCCTGTGACTAATGAAGACATTAAGATGGCCTTATTCAGTATCGGTGATGATAAAGCCCCTAGGCCCGATGGATATTCTTCTATTTTCTTCAAGCAGTCCTGGGAGGTGGTTGGGGATGATTTCTGTTTGGCCATTCATGATTTCTTTACTTCTGGGGAGATCTTAAGGCAGATTAATCACTCTATCATTGCCTTGGTGCCCAAGACAGAAAATGTTACCACAGTGACTAAGTTCAGACCTATTTCTTGTTGCAATATAACCTACAAGGTCATCTCTAAAATTCTTACTGGTAGGTTGTCTATTGCTCTTCAAGGTATCATCAGTCCTGCTTAGAATGCTTTCCTTGGAGGTAGGAAAATGGCTGAAAACATAAATTTGGTGCAAGAGCTTTTAAGGCATTATGCTAGGAAAAGGGCTTCTCCTAGATGTCTGATAAAAATTGACTTCAAGAAAGCTTTTGATTCTGTTCAATGGCCTTTCCTAAGGCAATTGCTTCTGACCCTTGGTTTCCCTGATCGGTTTGTGAATTTAATCATCAAATGTGTTGAAACCACTTCCTTCTCAGTGGCAGTAAATGGGGATTTGTATGGCTTCTTTTAGGGCAAGAGTAGGGTTAGGCAGGGTGATCCCCTATCTCCTTATTTGTTTATCACTTGCAAGGAATACTTCTCTAGAATGTTGGATGTTTCCTCTGGAATGCCTGGGTTTCAGTTTCATCCAAAGTGTAAAGTCCATAGAATTTGTCATCTTGCTTTTGCTGATGATATCCTTCTGTTTTCTCATGGAGACAGATCCGCTGTGCAGATGCTCCACCAGTAGTTAATGAGTTTTGGAAGGATCTCTGGTCTTGAAATAAATGCTAGTAAATCCTCCATTTATTTTGGAGGAGTTGGTACTTCATCTAAGCAAATTATTTTGTAGGCCACAGGGTTTAAAGAAGGTTCCTTTCCTTTCACGTATCTTGCTGTCCCTCTTAGTCCCCATAGATTACTGGCTAGTCAATTCTATCCTCTTTTGCATAAGTTGGATTCTGCTATTCAGAGTTGGACTGGGAAGCATCTGTCTTATGTTGGTAGACTTGAGTTACTTAAATCTGTCTTGTAAGGAATTGTGCAATGTTGGCTCAGCATCTTCCATATACCAGTGCAAGTCATCAGTCAGATTACCAGTATTTGTAGAAATTTTCTTTGGAGTGGCAATACTTTGAAGAATAATTCTGCTCTGGTGGCTTGGAAGACTGTTTGTCTGCCTAAGAATGAAGGAGGTCTGGGATTACTTGATTTAAAGGCCAATTACACTAGTTTTTTGGCCAAGCAACTCTGGAACATTCACCAAAAAACTGATACTCTATGGATTCAATGGGTTCATCACTTTTACTTGTCTTATTACTCCATTTGGGATGTTGGCCTACTGGGAACTTCATCCCCTCTGTGGAAGGTTATCATTTCACTTAAGGACCAGCTGCTACAAGAGTGTGGGAGTCATTTCCAGGCTATTACAAGACTGCAAAATTGGTAGCAGGGTTCCAAAATTTTTCTGCTAATGCCTATGAGTTCTTTAGGGAAAAAGGTACTATTGTCCCTTGGGAAAGGGTTGTCTGGGAGCATTGATCCCTACCTAGATACAGCTTTGTCTTATG
>NC_052236.1:5491555-5614342 GCF_013401445.1 Tripterygium wilfordii
TTAGGTCTGCAAGATCTTAACTATTCTGGTTGTCATTTCACCTGGTCAAATGGTAAAGTCTGGTGTAAACTGGATAGAGTTCTTGTTAATCCTGCCTGGTGCTCCCTGTAGCTGCCTTGTAGTGTCCAGTTCCTTACTTCTGGGGTTCACTCTGATCACTTCTCTGTGAAGATTCAGATTGGTCCTCATTTGAGAAGGGGAAATAGGCCTTTTAAATTCTTTAATATGTGGGCTGATCATGACCATTTCTTGGAAGTGGTGAATTTAAATTGGCTTCAATCTATTCAAGGTTCTCCTATGTTCAGGCTCTGCAAAAATCTTAAGAGACTGAAGGGTCCTTTGAGGGAATTAAACAGGAAGCACTTTTGCCATATATCTGAGAGAGTGGAAGCTGCTGCTGCTGCTTTGGAGCAGTATCAATCTCTTTTGCATAGTGACTTGCATAATCTACTTTATATCAGAAAAGAGGGGGAGTTGAGGGCTGCTCTTTTAAACCTCCAGAGTGCTGAGAGAAAATTCTTTTCCCAGAAATTAAAGCTTCAGTTTCTCAAAGATAGTGATAGAAGTTCAAAATTTTTCCACTCTTTAATGAACCAAAATCATAGGAGAAATTTTATTGCTGCTATTCATACTGACTATGGGGATCTGACTACTTGTCAGGAGGCTGTTGGAGAAAATTTTGTAAACTTTTACAAAGTCCTTCTTGGCATTGCTAAGGAGGTTGAGGATGTTGATGAGGATGTGGTTCTCAATGGGGCTTGTTTGAGTGCAGATCACTACAATACTCTTCTTGCTCCTGTAACTGATGACACTGTTAAAAATGCCCTTTTCTCTATTGGTGATGATAAGGCCCCTGGCCCTGATGGTTACTCTTCAGGTCTCTTTAAAAAGGCTTGGTATTCTATTGGTAGGGATTTCTCTTTGGCCGTTAGAGATTTTTTCTCTTCTGGGAAAATGCTCAGACAGATTAACCATTCTATCATTGCCTTGGTTCCTAAATCTGCTCATGTTTCAACTGTGGCAGACTTCAGACCTATATCTTGCTACAATATGGTATATAAGTGTATTTCTAAAATTATTGCTGACAGATTGGCTCATGTCCTCAACTGTATAATTAGCAAGAACCAGACTGCCTTTCTGGGGGACCGGAGTATGGTAGACAATATTCATTTGATTCAGGAGATGCTCAGAAATTATGGTAGAAAGAGGACTCCTCCTAATTGCTTGATGAAAATTGATTTTAAAAAAGCTTTTGACTCAGTTCAATGGAACTTTATTAGGCAGCTGCTTGTTCTTCGTGGATTTCCTCCCCAGTTTGTCCACTGGATCATGCAGTGTGTGGAAACCACCTCGTTCTCTGTGGCTTTGAATGGGGAGCAATATGGGTTTTTTAAAAGGGGTTGTGGCATTAGACAGAGAGACCCTCTCTCCCCTTATCTCTTCATAATCTGTATGGAATATTTCTCAAGAAAGCTAAGAGTTGCTAATAGCAGGCCTGGGTTTAAGTTCCACTCTAAGTGTACTCTGACTAATATCTCCCATCTTGCGTTTGCTGATGATATTCTTATGTTATGTAGTGGTGATACTACTTCTGTTGAAATTATGTACTCTGATCTTCAGAGTTTCTATAGAATGTCTGGTTTAACTACTAATGCTTCTAAGTCTTCAATATTTTTCAATGGTGTCAACCAGCAAGCTAAGTCTGCTATCCTGGGCCTAACTGGTTTCTCAGAGGATTTATTTCCCTTCACTTACCTGGGCGTGCCTTTAAGTCCTCACAGACTTCTTGGTAGTCAATTTGAGCCTCTCTATCAGAAAGTCCAGTCTTCTATCCAGCTTTGGATGGGGAAAAGTCTTTCCTATACAGGCAGACCGGAGCTGATTAGAACAGTTCTGTAGGGTATTGAGCAATTCTGGATTGGCATATACCCTCTGCCTAATCAGGTAATTCAAAAAATCTCTTCTTTCAATAGAAATTGCTTATGGACTGGGTCCTTGACCAGATGCAATTCTGCTCTGGTGGCTTGGAATGATATTTGTGTTCCTAAGCATGAAGGGGGCTTGGGGTTTTTTAACCTGGAAGCCAGAAACAAGGGCTTCCTGCTTAAGCAGCTTTGGAACATTCATGCAAAAGCTGACACTTTGTGGGTTCAATGGATTCATCGTCATTATCTCAACTAAGACAGTATATGGAGGGTGGTTGCTAAAATCTCTGATTCTCCTCTTTGGAAGTTCTTGATGCAACTAAGAGATAATTTCCTTCAATGCTCTGGGGGGCAATCTCAAGGTATTCAAATGTTGCAAATATGGAGTGAAGAAGCTGGTTCTTTTCTAAAAAGGCCTATGATTTGTTTAGGCATAAAAAGGGTAGAGTCCATTGGCATAAAGTGGTTTGGAATTCTTGGTCTCTTCCTAAGTGCTCTTTTATCCTCTAGCTTGCTGCTAAAGGGAGACTTAGAACTATGGACAGACTAAGATTTATTCCTACCAATACTTATTGTATTTTTTGTAGGAGGGAGGAGGAAACTCATAGGCATCTTTTCTTCAAGTGCCCTTGGATTTCTGATCTCTGGAGAAGGATTAAAATCTGGCTGGATATTACTGATTCTTTGAGTCCTCTTAATAGTGCTCTAAGGAAGTTCAAAGGGAGGCATAAGAGGTTGGATGATAGAATGAAGAGGGTTGCCTTGAGCTTGGCAGTCTATTTGATTTGGCAAGAGAGAAATAAAAGAATCTTTGAAAAAGCTAGTAAATCTGTAGAGACTATAATCCATAGGTTCAAGATTCTGTTCTTCTCCATTTTGTATTTTCATGTTAAAGACCTTGATAATACCTCTCCTTGGATTGCAAGTCTCAGGTTCCAAACTGATACATAGTTGTTGGTTTGGTTCCTTTGGTGTTGCTTGGTTTCTGTGGCTTGGTTTGGTGGTTCTAGTTGTGGGGGTGGTTTACTGTATTAGCTATTTTGGTTGGCTAAGCTCTGGTTGGTTAGGGTTCTCCCATTGCTGGGTCTCTGGTGTTGAGGCTCTGTTGGGCTTTATTTGGGGTTCTGGTGTGCTTGTGGTTGAGTCTGGTAGTTTTGGTGGGTTGGATCTCTGGTGCTCTGGTGTGGATTTGGTTTGCTTTTAGGTGGAGCTTGTTGGGGTTTGTGGGGGTTGGTGCCTTGGTGCCTGGGCTTTCCTCTATTTGTCTCTGGTGGAGCTTGTTATGGGGGCAGTTGTCTTTGCTTGTGGTCCCTAGTTTTGGCTGCTCAGTTGGTATGCCTGGCCCTTATTGCTGGGATGGTGTTGCTGGTCCTGGTCATGGTGTGGTTTCTTGGTGCTGTTGGGCTTCTTCTCCTTCTTCTTCTGTTTCTCCTGTAGAGTTGAGTTCCTGGTGTTTCTTGTGGGGGAAGTTGGATATCAGGGTTGAAATTGCTTGCTTGGTTTGTGTTGCTGTGGTTACCTGGTGTTGGTCTTCACTTCTGGTATGGAGCTTTCTGGTCTTGGTTCTGGATGGTATGGTGTTCTTTTGGAGCCTCCTGTTTTATTCTGATGGGGTTTGCCTAGAGTTCTTTCCTGGTGGGTTTCCTGTTGGGGTGTTGGGGTTTTCCTGGTGCTTTTAGGTTGGCTTGGGAGGTTTTGGATGTCCCTGTTGCTTGTTCTCCTTGTTGCTTGTCCCTAGGATCTTGGGTGAAGCTGAGCTTGCCATGGGAGCTGGTGTTGGCTGCTGTGGCTGTTTGCCTAGTTTGTGGCCCTAGAATTGGTCTTGGGTGTTAAGTTGGAGTGGTTGGTCCTGGTTCGGGATTGCATCTTCGTGCTTTTGTTATGGTTTGTTGGTTTCTCTTGTAGTTTATTTGATGGGGTTAGTCTTGAAATCTGCTGCTCTTAGTGGTTTTCCTGGCTAACCTCATTATTGACTTTGGCTTTTAGTTTGTTTTGGCTTGCTAGCAACGTCTTTGTTCTCCTGGGTTGTTCTGCCCAGCTTGCTCGTCTCCGGCCTATCGGGGGTTTTCTTTTGGTTGTGTATAGAGTCTCTGGACTTTCCAGTTTTGTTTTACTTTGATCTTTAACATACTTACATTTTGATCAAAAAAGAAAGAGCTCTCAGTAGTGTGGAGAGAGAAAGCTAGAGAGAGATGCTCTCATTTCCCCAAAATTGCTTTCCCTCCTATTGTCTCTACTGATCTGCTCTTTTCCCCATTTTCTGGTTTCTTGCTTTTCGATGGCTAAGAACAAGAAGGCGAAGAAGACTCCTGGTTCACGGGGGAAGAAAACGGTGAAAGAACTTCAAGAGGAGGCCCAAATCGAGCTTCATAAAAATATGGTGATAGCTCTGCCAGTGTAGCGACAAGTTGTTATAGAAAGTCTTCAGAAGGAGGTCACGGTCTCTGAGCCAGTAACGGCCTTCAAATCCCTAGTTGGAGGTTCAAGCCCGAGTAAGTACCTGATTAATGCTGACGAAGTGACTACTACTGATGTGAGTTCGAGTTCTATAAATGAACGGGTGTTAGTTGAAAATTGCTCTGAGGAGGAGGAATTCGAAGAGGAACAACTAGATTACACTCTCTCTGAGGATGGTTCAGGCTGAAAATCAAAGTTTTTTGACTATGATGTGCCTCGTTCTACTTACTTGGAGATTGGTGAAACCAGTAATGGATTATTCATGTCTGAGGGAGGTCGAGGGGCTAGGGTTAAAACCAGTGCTGATTGTGTTAATGGTGGGAATTTTGATATTGAGCTCTGAAGCTAGGGTAATGCTCTAGTCTTTACTGAAGCTGCTACTGGTTCTTTTCTTTTAGGTAATCTTGAGGTTCCAATTAAGGGTAAATGGCGTGATTTATTTAGTAGCAATAGAAGTTTAGATTCTTGTCCAAAACTTGAGCATTTTTCTGAAATCAATGCTAGGAAGAACTGCATTTTGCTTGGTGATGATTTGGATGATAATTGTGATGTATGGAATAACTGTATAATTGGTTATGTTGCTGGTAAATTCCCTGGTTATAGGGCTTTGAATGGCATCATTGAATCAGTCTGGAAATGTGAGGCAGTATTGACTATTCATGATTCTGATTGGTTGATATATAGATTCACTAAAGAAGTTGATCAGCTTGCTGTGCTGAGTGGGGGTCCTTATTTGGTTTATGGGAGACCTTTAATGCTTCGATCTATGCCTGAATATTTTGATTTTGCTTCTGAAGAAATGACTAGGGTCCCAGTTTGGGTTAAATTCCCTAATTTACCTTTGAAATACTGGTCTATGAAGTGTTTATCCAAGATAGCTAGTGTGTTGGGAAAGCCTTTACAATGTGACAAATTAACCTCAACCCTCTCAAGGCTATCTTATGCTAAGGTTTTGGTGGAAATTGATCTGTTAGATGAATTACTTCACACCATTGACATTCTGTTATCTAATGGTACCCCCTTAGAGCAGTCTATGGAGTATGAAACCTTGCCTAAATTTTGCAAAAATTGCAAGGTTCTTGGACATACCATTGGGGTGTGTTCTAGGCCTATTAATACTAAAGCTGGTAGCAGCAAGGTAGGGGGTCAGTCTGATAGAAATATGGAAGGTGTTTAGAAAGGAAGTGTGCTGGATAGACTGGGGGATCAGTCTGGAAGGAATGGTTCAGTTGATAAACAGAAGGGCAAGGCAGTTCTTGAAACTACTAATTTTGATTCTATGCAATTGGAAGTTGATGATGGTTGGGAGGTTATCAGAGTCAGAAAGAACTCAAAAATTCCTAAAAAGAAATTAGGGACTCAAGCAGTAATGAAACTCAAGGTGGTGGTGGTCTGGTTACTCATGAGGGGCATGTCACTCTCACTGATAAAGCTAATAAACTAAACAGGTTGGTTCTGAGGGGGTTAGAACAAGGAATGGTGCTAGGAATCTTGCTAGGAGGGCATCAGGAGGTGCTAGGGGGTCTCCATCACCTCCTCCTATTCAATGTTAGTGTACAGTTGGAATATTAGAGGGGTTAATAGTCCTCTAAAGCAGCATGAGGTTGCTAGCCTCATGAAGAAAAGCAAAGTTGATGTTTGTGGTCTTCCTGAAACTAAGTTGAGTTTCTCTAAACTTAATTTGTTTCAGAAGTTTAAGTTGAAGAATTGGAAATTTCTTATTAATTTAGGCACTATCAATACAGCTAGAATTGTAGTTTTCTGGAGTCCTGTTATCGTTAATGTTGAGCCGATTGCTTTCTCTGCTCAAGCAGTGCATGTTGCTATTACCTATATGGTGAGCTAGATCAAGTTTGATGCTGCTTTTGTCTATGGTTTTAACACTATTATTGCTAAGAGAGTTCTCTAGGATGATTTGAGGAGTTGGTCCCCCACTGTTCCTTGGCTTATTCTGGGGGATTTTAACTCTGTCTTGTCTCAGGCTGATAGGCATAGAGGGAGTAGTGTTACTGCTTATGAAACTGCTGACTTTAGGGAGTGTTACTCAGATTGGGTCTTTATGATTTGAATTACATTGGTAGTCATTACACCTGGTCTAATGGTAATGTTTGGAGTAAAATTGATAGGGTCCTTGTGAATCCTCTTTCGTATTCTATGCAGATGCTTTGCCAAGTTCATTTCTCTCCTCCTGGTGCTTTTTCTGATCATTCACAAGCTAGAGTCCAAATTGGTGCTCTACATTTATAGGGTAGGAGATCCTTCAAGTTTTATAATCTGTGGGTGGATCATGATCAGTTTTTGCAGTTGGTTAATACAAATTGGTCCATTCCTGTCCATGGTTCCCCTATGTTTGTTCTTTGTAAAAGACTCAAGCATTTGAAAGCCCCTTTCAAGTTGCTGAATAAATTGTACTTTTGTCACATTTCTATAAGGGTTATTAGAGCTACCTCTGCTTTGGAAGCACACCAAATTCAGCTTCAAACAGATATGGATAATCCCCAGTTGCTAACGTAGGAGAAACTTTTGAAATTGAATCTGGTTCACCTCTAGTCTACTGAGAATATGTTCTTCAGTCAAAAGCTTAAATCTAAATTTATGAACGATTGTGATAAAGGCTCGAGTTTCTTTCATGCTATGGTTAGTCAAAATCATAGAAGGAACTTTGTTGCTGCCATTCTTTGTGATAATGGTAGCCTTACTAAATTTATTGATGAAGTTGGGGGTGAGTTTGTTAAGTACTATCAGCAGCTTCTGGGAACCTCCAAGCCAACTCTTTCTTTGGACCTGAATGTGGTGCAGAGTGGTCCTTGTCTTGATGAAGGTGATCAAAATCTTCTTCTAGCTCCTGTTACTGTTGAGGATATTAAAAATGCCCTATTCTCTATTGGGAATGATAAGGCTCCAGTGTCTGATGGCTACTCTTTTGTCTTTTTCAAGAAGTCTTGGGATATTGTTGGGGATGATTTATGTGCAGCTGTGAAGGATTTCTTTATTTCAGGTGCTCTCTTGAGACAAGTTAATCATGTTGTGATTGCTTTAATCCCTAAATCTGCTAATGTGAATTCTGTGAAAGATTTTAGACCTATCTCATGTTGTAATGTTACTCACAAAGTCATATCTTAAATTCTTGCTGGAAGATTAGCTAAGGCTTTACAAAGTATTATTAGTCCTGTCCAGAATGCTTTCTTGGGAGGGAGGAGAATGACAGACAACATTAACTTGGTTCAAGAGTTTATTAGGAATTATGGCAGGAAAAGATCTTCTCTTAGATGCCTTATTAAGATTGATTTCAGGAAGGCTTTTGATTTTGTTCAGTGGCCTTTTATTAGGCAACTGCTCTTGATACTTGGGTTCTCAAGACAGTTTGTCCATCTTATTATGAAGTTTGTGCAGACAACCTATTTTTCTGTGGCTGTTAATAGAGATTTATTTGGGTTCTTTCATGGCAAGGGTGGTATAAGACAGGGGGATCCTCTTTCTCCTTACTTGTTCATTGCTTGCATAGAGTACTTTACCAGATTGCTAAATCTTGCCTCTGTAAATCCTGAGTTTAAATATCACCCTAAGTGCCTTCATCATAAAATCACTCACCTGGCCTTTGCAGATGATATCCTTCTAGTTGCTAGGGGAGATAGGCCTTCTATGCTTATTCTTCATCAGCAACTGTTGAACTTCAGTAGTGTTTCTGGTATAGAAATTAATGCTGATAAGTCCTCCATTTATTTTGGGGGAGTTGGTGATGAAACCAAGCAAAGAATTCTTCAAGATATTGGGTTTTCAGAGGGTTCTTTTCCTTCTAAGTATTTGGGGGTTCCTCTTAGTCCTCATAGACTTTTGGTAAGTCAGTTCTCTCCACTGTTGGAAAAACTGGAGATGGCCATTCAGAGTTGGTTGGGGAAGCATCTTCCTATGTTGGTAGACTGGAGCTTCTGAAGTCTGTTCTACAGGGAATGGTCCAATTTTGGTTTAGCATTTTTCCTCTGCCAGAGTAGGTTATTAAGCAGATCACTTGTTTATGTAGGAATTTTTTATGGGGTGGAAATGCCTTGAGGAGAACTTCAGCTTTTGTTGCTTGGGTTAATGTTTGTTTGCCTAAGGAAGAAGGGGGTTTAGGGCTTATGGATCTCAGGGCTAGGAATCTCAGTTTCATTGCCAAGCATTTGTGGAACATTCACATCAAAGTTGACTCTCTATGGATACAGAGGGTGCACCATTACTATCTAAATCAACTTCCTATTTGGCATGCTGGTTTGCAAAGGAACTCTTCTCCTCTGTGGAAGGAAATTTTCTATCTTAAAAACCAGCTTGTGCAGGATTGTGGAGGGCAGAATCTGGCCATAAGTCTTATTCATAGCTGGCAAAATGGACCTCATCTGTTTTCCCATTGTGCTTATGAGCATTTTAGAGTTAAAAAGCCCACTGTTAGTTGGGTTAAAGTGGTGTGGGAAGCATGGTCCTTGCCTAGATATAGTTTTATTATTTGGCTTGCTGTTTTGGGGAGGTTGAGAGCAAGGGATAAACTGAGATTTGTACCTACAGACACTTTTTGTATTTTTTGCAGGCAAGAAGAGGAGTCTCATATGCATTTATTCTTCAATTGTAGTTCGACTTCTGACTTTTGGAGAAGGATTACCTGCTGGCTAGGTATTAATAGAAGAATGGCTACTTTGATTAGTGCCATTAGAGGGTTGAAGAGTGGCGGAATGTCTCAATAGGTAGAATGAGGAGGGTTTCTCTAGGCTTGGTAGTGTATCTAATTTGGCAGGAGAGGAACAAAAGAATTTTTGAAAAAACTTGTTATCCTGTTGATCTTCTGATTCATAGGTTTCAAGTGATGTTCTTTACTATTATGTTTTTCCATGTCAAGGACACCACCCTTCCTCCAGGAGTTTAACAGGGTGGTTGCCAACTACTTTGGGATCCGTTCTGTTGGGTTGGAATAGGACTGGATGTGGGTGCTGTCTTCTTGCTACTGAGTCCTGTTTCTATGTTATAATCTCTGTTCAATCTGGTTGGAGTTTCACTGCTGGAGGTTATTTCTGGATTTGTTGATTATACTGTTTTTTGGTTTTACTATTTTTTGGTTTTGGTTGCTGGTGGAGCTTGTTGATGGTTCTATCTGCATCCCTGGTTCTTTTCTAGTACTGTTTTACCTCTGTTGGATGATCCTGTTGGCTGCTGGAGAGCTTTTTCCTTACAGCTAGACTGTGGTTATTTTGGTTTGGTGGCTTGGCTACTATCTCTTTGTAACCAGGATAGCTGAGCTGTTCCTTCAGGTCTGGTTGTTGGGTTGGGTAGGGAGGTTACCTTAGAAACCAGCTGTCTTTTCTGGTATCTTGGGTAACCTCTTTTTGAGATTTTTGCTGTGTTTTGTAATGCTTACCTAGACTGTCTGGGTCTGGTATTTCCCCTGGCATGTCAGGGTGGGTTTCTTTTGTATATAAACTCTCTGGACTTTCCAGTTTTGTATCACTTTTCATCTTCAATACATACTTACATTTGATCAAAAAAAAAAAAGAAGAAAGAGCTCTCAGTCTGTCAATCCTTACCATGTCTGGGCCTGGTAAGTTTCCCCGTGTTGAGTCAAATTAAGCCGTAGGCACCACTCTTGGTGGTTGTAACGCCCCGACCCGGAATGAGTTACTTTTGGTATCCTCTTAATCAATCTCCTAATTAATTCAATCATTAGGTCACTAAAAATTTCGACAGCACCTCGCCGTAATACCGAAGATGCCAACCTGGAGTAACACTCAGCAATTTCACAAATATATTCACAACCTAGGCAGGGCCTCCGGCCATCTAACAATTCACATCACAAATTTAAATTCTCAATTCTAAGCAGGGCCTCAGGCCACCTAACAATCATAGAATCAATCAATTCTCACATCTAAGCAGGGCCTCAGGCCACCTAACAGTCACACATAATTTCTCCACACAACAACATATATAATCAACATCCACCACAAATAGCAATCCAGCAAACATAAGAAATCGTCAGGACATGAAGTCCACAAACCCGGTTCGGGAGTCCCGATCACACGGAGTACCCTCCCTACCGTCCATCCCATCATCGAATAGGGATATCACACAATGTCTCAACTAAGAAACATAGATACGACAAAATAGTAATAACATATATCAAGTTTAGAACTATCTAGTCCTATCCCTCTCCAGGGGTCCATCCATGTCACGCACCCTCCTCCTGATCTGCGACCCTGGTACCCGAACTAGACTCACCTGCAAAGAGGGAATAGGAGAAAGAAAAGGGTGAGTGAAAGGCCCAGTAGGGAATAATAAAGAGTAAGTGAATAACATAAAGCTGAAATCTTAAAGAAAGGTATAAATGCAACAATATGATAGCTAATATCATGTACACCAACACAAGTAAATAATCACACCATTCGAGATCCTAACTTGGCCCACCGGCATCCCAATACATATCGGGACCCTGAACAGCCCAACGGCATCATCGCATGGTGTTTCGAGCACATGTGGAATCCTTATTCGGCCCACCGACATTCCCGTACTCATGGGAACCTTGAACGGCCCAACGACATCCCACATTTCACATTAATCACAACTAGGAGATATACAGGTCCATACCCGATATCTACCATGCAACTACAATGCATGTCCAACATGGTTATGCAATCGGGTATTTATACATCCTATATATATACATATATATTATACTACTACATGATGCATGTTCAAGAGTAATTCATGCTCAATGGAAGATTGAACAAGTAGGGTATGCAATATAATTCAAATAATACAATAAGGATATCACAAAGTGGGGTTGTTCTCCCTTAGGTGCAATTAAGGAGAGAACCAATTTATAATGAACATTGGGAAAGAGCAACATTCGTAATAGGATAACATATTCAGGAGAATAACAAAGGTGGAATTTCCCTATCTCGCACTCAAAAAATTAGCTATGTAAATCAATACTCAACCTTGACTTTTCCCGGTCTCAACCAACCTATTATTCGGTAAACCCATCTTCCAATCAATATACAAACAACTTCAATTGCACATATCTAATACAAATTAATCCAATAAATCAAGAACTCATTACCTTCTCTTACCCAAAACTTCACAAATTCTTGAACTTCACCTACTCAAGCTTGCTACTCCAATCAATAATAGAATCTAGCAATACAACCATAAACAAGTCTAAATCAACCTATTAGATCACTAATTTCATCTAATTTAAAGAATTTCCCCCAAATCTACAAAACCCATAAAACCCTAGAATCCCAAATCACCCAATCTTTAAATACTAGCTTTTATGTTTAAGAAACTTACCAAGGTTGTAGAAACAAGTAGAGGGAAGGGATTCAAGCTTCCTTTAGGCCTCAAATGATGTAGGAACCCATGGATTTGAGTTTGGGTTCAAACCTTTAAAGATTAGAACAAAGAGAGGAATTTAAGAATATGTAAGCTAGAGAGAGAAGTTAGGAATCCAACTTGAAACAACTTGATAGAAGGTAATCTTACCTCGGATGATGATCTTAGATATATGGAAGGGAGGAAATTTGAGAGAAAATGAGGTTTAGTGTTTGTTTAGGTCGGGTATTTTGAAAGAAATCACGAAAATTGGTGTTTTAAACAAATTTTGGGTGAAAGATTTAAGGAGGTGTCCGGACACCTATGCTAAAAAATCACCTGTTTCAGTTTCTTCTATATCTGTCCGGACGGCTTTTAAAAACTATCCGGATGGTTACCCCTGTAGTCAAAATTTTCAGTTTTAAAACCACTCGTACACCCCCAAATCACTCGGTATTAATTTCTAATGATTATATATATATATACTCAACACGTGTTGGTCTTACCTAATTTCTAAAAGAAAAGAAGTTCGGGGTATTACATCCTGTCCCCCTTAAAGAAATTTCATCCCTGAAAGTTAAAACGTACCTAGACTTGTGAATAAATGTGGATATTTCTCCTTCATCTTCGACTCAAGCTCCCAAGTCGCCTCTTTTGTGTCATGATGCATCCACAAGACCTTTACCAGCGGTATGGTACTTGATCGCGTGACCTTGTTCTTTCGATCCAAAATCCTCAGAGGTTGAAGAATGTAGCTTCCATCTTCCTCCACTTCTAATGTAGTCCAATCTAAAACATGTGATGGATCCGGCTCATATTTTCGTAACATGGAAACATGGAACACATTATGAACTTTAGCCAATTTTGGTGGAAGAGCCAAACGATATGCTATCGGTCCAACTAGCTCAAGAATTTCAAAAGGACCTACAAAGGTGGTGCCAACTTTCCTTGCTCGCTATACCTTTGAATGCCACATCGCGGACTAACCTTCAAAAATACCTTCTCCCCAACCGTAAATTCCAATGGCCTTCTCCTTTTATCCGCATAGGACTTTTGCCTACTTTGATCCGTGATCAACCTTTTTCTAATCTTTTCAATTCCGTCTCTCGCCTCCTTCACCATTTCGGGTCCCGATACTACTTTCTCTCCAACCTCCGCCCAACACAATGGTGATCTAGAAGGCCTCCTATAAAGTGCTTCAAATGGTGCCATCCCGATGCTACTCTAGTATGAGTTTTTGTACACAAACTCTGTCAAACGTAGGTATTTCTCCCAATTACCACCAAAATCTACCACACAAGCACCCAACATATCTTCTAAAATCTGGATAGTCCTCTCACTTTGCCCATCACTCTGCGGGTGATATGGCATAGTGAAATCCAGTTGCGTCCCTAAGGCCTCCTGCAAACTACCCCAAAATCTACCCGTAAATCGCGGGTCTCGATCCGACACAATGGATAGTGGCACTCCGTGGAGTCGCACTATCTCCTGCACGTACAATGTACTCAATGACTCCAAAGTGTCCACCTTGTTCACCGGTAGGAAGTGAGCTAATTTGGTCAATCTATCGACTATCACCCATATGGTATCATTTTGCTTAAGTGTCATCGGTAATGCTGTCACAAAGTCCATAGTGATCATCTCCCATTTCCATTGTGCCATCGGTAGGGGTTGCAACAAACCCGCCGGCCTTTGGTGTTTCGCCTTCACTTGTTGACATGTCAAGCATCTTGTCACAAATCTAGCTACATCGGCCTTCATGCCTCTCCACCAAAAGTTTCTTCTCAAGTCTTGATACATCTTCGTGCCTCCGGGATGCATAGCAAATTGAGAATGGTGTGCTTCTTTCAAGATCTCCTCATGTAGCTCCTTGTCATCGGGTACTATCAATCTCCCCACAAACCTCACACCCACACCTCCATCATCACCCCAAACCCATCCGGAGTCCTCCTCAAATGTATCAAAAATCGGGTCCCCATTTTGTGCATCCATCACCTTTTGAATCAACATTGGTCTAGAAGTCATACTACACAAATACACCCTTTCCTCTACACTTTGCAACTCCAAACCAAATTGACTTATTGTCTCTACAATTCCCCACTCATGTATAAACAAACTAGCAACTCTATGCTTTCTACTCAATGCATCCGCAACCACATTTGCCTTCCTTGGGTGATATTGTAAACTAAAGTCATAGTCCTCTAAATACTCCATCCACCTCCTTTGTCGCAAATTCAACTCTCTTTGGGTGAATAGATACTTAAGACTCTTATGATCCGAAAATACCTCAAAATTTTCCCCATAAAGATAATACCTCCATTGCTTCAAGGCAAATACAATTGCCGCCAACTTCAAATCATGAACCGGATAGTTTTTCTCATGTATCTTCAACAACCTAGAACCATACTCCACTACCCTATCTCTTTGCATCAACACACAACCCAACCCCACTCCGGAAGCATCACAATACACTTGGTATCCTACACTCCTCTCTGGAACCACTATACCGGTGGAGATGTCAACCTACCCTTCAAATCCTTAAAAGCTTTCTCACACTCATCCAACCTCACAAATGGTGTACCTTTTCGCGTGAGTTGCATCATAGGTGCGGCAACACGCGAAAAGTCTTGGATAAACCTCCTATAATACCCCGCTAATCCCAAGAAGCTCCTAATCTCTGAAACATTCATAGGTCTCTCCCAATTCAACACGGATTCAACCTTAGAGTTATCTACCGCAATGCCCTCTTGCTTAATCACACGGCCTAAGAATTTCACCTCCGTAGCCCAAAACTCACATTTACTCAACTTAGCATATAATTGATTCTCTCTCAACATTTGCAACACTAACCTCAAGTGTTCCTCATGCTCCTCTACCGTTAGAGAATAAATCAAAATATCATCAATGAACACAATCACAAATCTATCCAAGAATGGGTGAAGGACCCTTTGCATCAAATCCATAAACACTGCCGGAGCATTTGTCAACCCAAATGGCATCACTAAAAACTCATAGTGCCCATATCGTGTCTTAAATGCCGTATTTGAAATATCCTCATTTCTAATCCTCAATTGGTGGTACCCCGAACGTAAGTCAATCTTAGAGAAATGCCTAGCACCTCTCAATTGATCAAACAAATCATTTATCCGTGGCAACGGATACTTGTTCTTTACCGTAACCTTATTTAATTGTCGATAATCTATACACATCCTCAATAAGCCATCCTCCTTCTTTATGAACAATACCGGTGCTCCCCATGAGGACACACTCGGTCTAATAAACCCCAAATCTTGCAACTCTTCCAACTGAGTCATCAATTCCTTCAATTCTGTCGGAGCCATTGATATGGTGGAATCGAAATTGGCTTAACATTTGGATACAACTCAATGGTAACTTCAAGCTCCCTCTTCGGTGGTAACCCAGGTAACTCATCCGAAAATACATCCATGTACTCTTCTACCACACATGTCGGAGTAGCTACATCACTCCTAGGTGCCGATGTAATCAAACTCGTGATTCTACAATTTTGATATGAAGGGTTGTCCATGAAGTGAGGACATGGAACACCCTTTGACCCGTGTAACTGTATCACCCCTCCTTCCGGTACATTAAGTGTGACCTTCCTCTCCCAAAAATCCATCAACGCGTGATGCTTTGTTAACCAATCTACTCCAAGGATTACATCAAAATAAGGTGAAATGCCCAAAAGGAGTGTCTACCGTAAACATTGACCTCATTGGAGAGATTATCAAACTCAATGCATGCGCAAGGGACGTAGAAATGAATGATGTCGTAGCTCCTGAATCAAATAACACCTTTGACCAACAATTTGAAATGAGAAAGGCACCTCCAATGAAGTTAGGAAGCTCAGATGCCTCATGGTGTCCTAGTGCAAATGCTCTCCCATGAGCCAATGCTGTCTGCTGCTTAGCCCCACCTCGCCCCCTTCCTCCTGACGGAATAGTAGAAGGAAGAGCTTGAGTAGGAGCTGGTGGTGGTAAACCCGATGCTTGTGACTGCTCTAAAGCTCTACCACCCCGTGGACACTCATGCTTCCTATGACCGACCATACCACACTCATAACACTTGACTCCCATGACGGTGCACTGATTCTTCTTATGGCCCTCCCGACCGCACTTGTAACACACAATCTTGCCATCCCTTGGTCCTGAACCTTTGCCTTGCTCAACCTTCTGGCCCCTCCAGCCCTGAAACTCAGTCCTCGGTTTCTTCTGGCTATCTCCTCCACTGCCATTAATTGTTGAAGCTTTACGACCTTTCTGCATATCCCAATTCTGGCCGGAGTTGTGCTCTCCTCGCTCTAACTCTAGTGCCATATCCACCGTCTCATCATAAGTCCTCACCTTGGAAGCAATCACCATCCTGCCAATGCTCGGAAGTAAACCATCTCGGTATTTCTCAGCTTTGCTTTCATCATCTGGAGCATATTTCTTCCCATACTTGTACAACTCCTCATACTTCTTGGTATACTGTGACACTGTCATCTCGGACGTCTGCACCAAATCAAGATACTGTTTGGCCTTATCCGCCTGGAAAGATCATGGCACGAACCGTTGCATGAATAGTAACTCAAAGGACACCTAAGTCAAATCATTCTTCCTTTGATCCAAAGAATCCCACCACTCAAAAGCTATCCCCCTTAAATAATATGAGATCAACATCATCCTCCTATTGTTCTGTATAGCCAAAGTCCCCAATCGCCTGCTCATCTAGCGCAACCACTCCCCAGCCTCAAAGCCCTCCCCCTCTCCAGAAAACTCTGGGGGATTTGTCTTACGCAGCTGCTCCATCTCATATAACTCTCGTCCAAGTCTCGGTACAGCTCTATCCTCAATGTCAGCTCCTGAAATTTTACCCCTCACTGCGGTCCAGTGGTGCCCTAACCATATGAGTCTGTACCACTTGAGCTAGTGACCTCACTATCTCCACAATGTCCCTCATAGATGCTGGTGGCTCCTCAATAGTAGGAAGTGTCACCTGAACACCTAGGGTCTCCCGCACCTATCCTGGTGGAACAACGGTGGTCCTCGCATGCTGGCCACTACCTGTATGTGGCTCGTCCTGTACGATCCCCTCCTCGTGTGTCCCTGTATCAGAATCAGGTACCGACTCCTGTGTACTGGAAGTACGCCTAGTAGTACGTGTAGTCCTACCACCTCGGCCCTTAACTCGGCCTCTCGGTCTCCCTCGCATGCCTTCAACACTAGGGGCCTCCGTAGTACGAGAAGATCGAGTCGTCCTATGAGTATCCATCTGCATCACCACAGATTGTGTAATTCAACAACAAACTCAAACAAGAATTTATAGAGAAAGAATACATACCGAATCAGTGGAGGTCGTGACATGGCCTGGAGACTCACTAACATACTACACACACTTCCCTGGACCCATACATAGATCCTATAATTTCACGTTTTTGTGCAATTTCAAACATAACTTGGTCTATTCGCATCTTTACCTTATGAAACGTTGCATGAACGCTCAACTAGCAAGTTAGACTTCTAAGAATACTAAAACCACATTGATGCTTTGGAATTGCTTAACTCTCTCCATAGGTAAGATTTTCACGTTTTTGTGCAAGTTCAAACATAACTCGGTCTATTCGCATCTTTACCTTACGAAACGTTGCATGAAGGCTAAACTAGCAAGTTAGACTTCTAAGAACACTAAATAGAGTACAACGGTCCACATGGATGCCTTGGAAATGCTCAACTCTTTCCATAGACAAGCTTTTCACATTTTCACGCAATTTCAAACATAACTTGGTCTATTCGCATCTTTACCTTACGAAGCGTTGCACGAACGCTCAACTAGCAAGTTAGACTTCTAAGAATACTAAAACCACATTGATGCTTTGTAATTGCTCAACTCTCTCCACAGACGAGCTTTTCACGTTTTTGTCTAATTTCAAACCTAACTTGGTCTATTCGCATCTTTAACTTACGAAACGTTGCACGAAAGCTAAACTAGCAAGTTAGACTTCTAAGAACACTAAATAGAGTACAAAGGTCCATTTTCATGCTTCGGAATTGCTCAACTCTCTCCATATAAGAGTTTTCATGTTTTTACTTAATTTCAAACATAAGTTGGTCTATTTGCATCTTCACCTTACGAAACGTTGCACGAAGGCTAAACTAGCACGTTAGACTTCTAAGAACACTAAATAGTGTACAACGGTCCACATTGATGCTTTGGAATTGCTCAACTCTCTCCAAAGATGAGCTTTCACGTTTTTGAGCAATTTCAAACATAACTTGGTCTAATGGCATGTTTACCATACGAAATGTTACACGAAGGCGAAACTAGCAAGATAGAATTCCAAGAACACTAAATAGAGTACAACAGTCCACATTGATGCTTTGGAATTGCTCAACTCTCTCCACAGACAAGCTTTTCATGATTTTTTTCAATTTCAAACATAACTTGGTCTATTCACATCTTTACCTTACGAAACGTTGCACGAAGGCTAAACTAGCAAGTGAGACTTCTAAGAACACTAAATAGCGTACAACGGTCCACATTGATGCTTTGGAATTGCTCAACTCTCTCCATAGATGAGCTTTTCACATTTTTGAGCAATTTCAAAGATAACTTGGTCTAATTGCATGTTTACCATACGAAACGTTGCACGAAGGCGAAACTAGCAAGTTAGAATTCCAAGAACACTAAATAGAGTACAACAGTCCACATTGATGCTTTGGAATTGCTCAACTCTCTCCACAAACAAGCTTTTCACGTTTTTGTTCAATTTCAAACATAACTTGGTCTATTCGCATCTTTACCTTATGAAACGTTGCAGCAAGGCTAAACTAGCAAGTGAGACTTCTAAGAACACTAAATAGAGTGCAACGGTCCACATGGATGCCTTGGAAATGCTCAACTCTCTCCATAGACAAGCTTTTCACATTTTTACGCAATTTCAAACATAACTTGGTCTATTCGCATCTTTACCTTACGAATCGTTGCACGAACGCTCAACTAGCAAGTTAGACTTCAAAGAATAATAAAACCATATTGAAGCTTTGAAATTGCTCAACTCTCTCCACAGACGAGCTTTTCACGTTTTTGTCCAATTTCAAACCTAACTTGGTCTATTTGCATCTTTAACTTACGAAACGTTGCACGAAAGCTAAACTAGCAAGTTAGACTTCTAAGAACACTAAATAGAGTACAAAGGTCCATTTTCATGCTTCGGAATTGCTCAACTCTCTCCATATAAGAGTTTTCATGTTTTTACGTAATTTCAAACATAAGTTGGTCTATTTGCATCTTCACCTTACGAAACGTTGCACGAAGGCTAAACTAGCAAGTGAGACTTCTAAGAACACTAAATAACGTACAAAGGTCCACAGTGATGCTTTGGAATTGCTCAACTCTCTCCATAGATGAGCTTTTCACGTTTTTGTGCAATTTCAAAGATAACTTGGTCTAATTGCATGTTTACCATACGAAACGTTGCACGAAGGCGAAACTAGCAAGTTAGAATTCCAAGAACACTAGATAGAGTACAACAGTCCACATTGATGCTTTGGAATTGCTCAACTCTCTCCACAAACAAGCTTTTCACGTTTTTGTTCAATTTCAAACATAACTTGGTCTATTCGCATCTTTACCATACGAAACGTTGCACGAAGGCTAAACTAGCAAGTTAGACTTCTAGGAACACTAAATAGAGTACAACAGTCCTCATTGATGCTTTGGAATTGGTAACCTCTATCCATAGACAAGCTTTTCACGTTTTCATTCAATTTCAAACATAACTTGGTCTATTCGCTTCTTTACCTTACGAAACATTGCACGAAGGCAAACCTAGCAAGTTAGACTTCTAAAAACACTAAATAGAGTACAACTGTCCACATTGATGCTTTGGAATTGCTCAACTCTCTCCACAGAAAGGATTTTCACGTTTTTGTGCAATTTCAAACACAACTTGGTCAATTCGCATATTTACCATACCAAACGTTGCACGAAGGCTAAACTAGCAAGTTAGACTTCTAAGAACACCAAATAGAATACAACAGTCTTCATTGATGCTTTGGAAATGCTCAACTCTCTCCATAGACAAGCTTTTCACGTTTTTGTGCAATTTCAAACATAACTTGGTCTATTCGCATCTTTACCTTATGAAACGTTGCATGAACGCTCAACTACCAAGTTAGACTTATAAGAATACTAAAACCACATTGATGCTTTGGAATTGCTCAACTCTCTCCACAGACGAGCTTTTCACGTTTTTGTCCAATTTCAAACCTAACTTGGTCTATTCGCATCTTTAACTTACGAAACGTTGCACGAAAGCTAAACTAGCAAGTTAGACTTCTAAGAACACTAAAAAGAGTACAACGGTCCACATGGATGCCTTGGAAATGCTCAACTCTTTCCATAGACAAGCTCTTCACGTTTTTACGCAATTTCAAACATAACTTGGTCTATTCGCATCTTTACCTTACGAAGCGTTGCACGAACGCTCAACTAGCAAGTTAGACTTCTAAGAATACTAAACCCACATTGATGCTTTGGAATTGCTCAACTCTCTCCACAGACGAGCTTTTCACGTTTTTGACCAATTTCAAACCTAACTTGGTCTATTCGCATCTTTAACTTACGAAATGTTGCACGAAAGCTAAACTAGCAAGTTAGACTTCTAAGAACACTAAATAGAGTACAAAGGTCCATTTTCATGCTTCGGAATTGCTCAACTCTCTCCATATAAGAGTTTTCGTGTTTTTACGTAATTTCAAACATAAGTTGGTCTATTTGCATCTTCACCTTACGAAACGTTGCACGAAGGCTAAACTAGCAAGTGAGACTTCTAAGAACACTAAATAGCGTACAACAGTCCACATTAATGCTTTGGAATTGGTCAACTCTCTCCCTAGATGAGCTTTCCACGTTTTTGTGCAATTTCAAAGCTAACTTGGTCTAATTGCATGTTTACCATACGAAACGTTGCACGAAGGCGAAACTAGCAAGTTAGAATTCCAAGAACACTAAATAGAGTACAACAGTCCACATTGATGCTTTGGAATTGCTCAACTCTATCCACAAACAA
Source organism: Tripterygium wilfordii (assembly GCF_013401445.1). Lineage (NCBI taxonomy): Eukaryota > Viridiplantae > Streptophyta > Magnoliopsida > Celastrales > Celastraceae > Tripterygium > Tripterygium wilfordii. The sequence continues at coordinate 5,512,340 of NC_052236.1, forward strand.
GCTTTTCACTTTTTTGTTCAATTTCAAACATAACTTGGTCTATTCGCATCTTTACCTTACGAAAAGTTGCAGCAAGGCTAAACTAGCAAGTGAGACTTCTAAGAACACTAATTAGAGTGCAACGGTCCACATTGATGCTTTGGAAATGCTCAACTCTCTCCATTGATGAGCTTTTCACGTTTTTGTGCAATTTCAAACATAACTAGGTCTATTCGCATCTTTACCTTACAGAACGTTGCACGAATGCTAAACTACCAAGTTAGACTTCTAAGAACACTAAATAGAGTACAACTGTCCACATTGATGCTTTGGAATTACTCAACTCTCTCCACAGAGAAGATTTTCACGTTTTTATGCAACTTCAAACAAACCTTGGTCTATTCACATCTTTACCATACGAAACGTTGCATGAAGGCTAAACTAGCAAGTTAGACTTCTAGGAACACTAAATAGAGTACAACAGTCCTCATTGATGCTTTGGAATTGGTCAACTCTATCCATAGACAAGCTTTTCACATTTTCGTTCAATTTCAAACATAACTTGGTCTATTCGCTTCTTTACCTTACGAAACATTGCACAAAGGCAAACCTAGCAAGTTAGACTTCTAAAAACACTAAATAGAGTACAACTGTCCACATTGATGCTTTGGAATTGCTCAACTCTCTCCACCGAAAGGATTTTCACTTTTTGTGGAATTTCAAACGCAACTTGGTCAATTCGCATATTTACCATACTAAACATCGCACGAAGGCTAAACTAGCAAGTTAAACTTCTAAGAACACTAAATAGAGTACAACAGTCCTCATTGATGCTTTGGAAATGCTCAACTCTCTCCGTAGACAAGCTTTTCACGTTTTTGTGCAATTTCAAACATAACTTACTCTATTCGCATCTTTACCTTATGAAACGTTGCATGAACGGTCAACTAGCAAGGTAGACTTGTAAGAATACTAAAACCACATTGATGCTTTGGAATTGCTCAACTCTCTCCATAGAAAAGATTTTCATGTTTTTGTGCAATTTCAAACATAACTCGGTCTATTCGCATCTTTACCTTACGAAACGTTGCATGAAGGCTAAACTAGCAAGTTAGACTTCTAAGAACACTAAATAGAGTACAACGGTCCACATTGATGCCTTGGAAATGCTCAACTCTCTCCATAGACAAGCTTTTCACGTTTTTACGTAATTTCAAACAAAACTTGGTCTATTCGCATCTTTACCTTACGAAGCGTTGCACGAACGCTCAACTAGCAAGTTAGACTTCTAAGAATACTAAAACCACATTGATGCTTTGGAATTGCTCAACTCTCTCCACAGACGAGCTTTTCACGTTTTTGTCCAATTTCAAACCTAACTTGGTCTATTCGCATCTTTAACTTACGAAACGTTGCACGAAAGCTAAACTAGCAAGTTAGACTTCTAAGAACACTAAATAGAGTACAAAAGTCCATTTTCATGCTTCGGAATTTCTCAACTCTCTCCATATAAGAGTTTTCATGTTTTTACGCAATTTCAAACATAAGTTGGTCTATTTGCATATTCACCTTATGAAACGTTGCACGAAGGCTAAACTAGCACGTTAGACTTCTAAGAACACTAAATAGAGTACAACGGTGCACATTGATGCTTTGGAATTGCTCAACTCTCTCCAAAGATGAGCTTTTCACGTTTTTGAGCAATTTCAAACATAACTTGGTCTAATTGCATGTTTACCATACGAAACGTTGCACGAAGGTGAAGCTAGCAAGTTAGAATTTCAAGAACACTAAATAGAGTACAACAGTCCACATTGATGCTTTGGAATTGCTCAACTCTCTCCAAAGACAAGCTTTTCACGTTTTTGTTCAATTTCAAACATAACTTGGTCTATTCGCATCTTTACCTTACGAAACGTTGCACGAAGGCTAAATTAGCAAGTGAGACTTGTAAGAACACTAAATAGAGTACAACGGTCCACATTGATGCTTTGGAATTGCTCAACTCTCTCCACAGAAAGGATTTTCACGTTTTTGTGCAATTTCAAACACAGCTTGGTCAATTCGCATCTTTACCATACGAAACATTGCACGAAGGCTAAACTAGCAAGTTAGACTTCTAAGAACACTAAATAGAGTACAACCGTCCTCATTGATGCTTTGGAAATGCTCAACTCTCTCCATAGACAAGCTTTTCACGTTTTTGTGCGATTTCAAACATAACTTGGTCTATTCGAATCTTTACCTTACGAAACGTTGCACGAACGCTCAACTAGCAAGTTAGACTTCTAAGAATACTAAAACCACATTGATGCTTTGGAATTGCTCAACTCTCTTCACAGACAAGATTTTCAAGTTTTTGTGCAATTTCAAACATAACTCGGTCTATTCGCATATTTACCATACGAAACGTTGCATGAAGGCTAAACTAGCAAGTTACACTTCTAAGAACACTAGATAGAGTACAACGGTCCACATTGATGCTTTGGAAATGCTCAACTCTCTCCATAGACAAGCTTTTCACGTTTTTGCGCAATTTCAAACATAACTTGGTCTATTCGCATCTTTACCTTACGAAGCGTTGCATGAACGCTCAACTAGCAAGTTAGACTTCTAATAATACTAAAACCACATTGATGCTTTGGAATTGCACAACTCTCTCCACAGACGAGCTTTTCTTGTTTTTGTCCAATTCCAAACCTAACTCGGTCTATTCGCATCTTTAACTTACGAAACGTTGCACGAAAGCTAAACTAGCAAGTTAGACTTCTAAGAACACTAAATAGAGTACAAATGTCCATTTTCATGCTTCGGAATTGCTCAACTCTCTCCACATACGAGTTTTCATGTTTTTACGTAATTTCAAACATAAGTTGGTCTATTTGCATCTTCACCTTACGAAACGTCGCACGAAGGCTAAACTAGCACGTTAGACTTCTAAGAACACTAAATAGTGTACAACGGTCCACATTGATGCTTTGGAATTGCTCAACTCTCTCCAAAGATGAGCTTTTTACGTTTTTGAGCAATTTCAAACATAAATTAGTATAATTGCATGTCTACCATACAAAACGTTGCACGAAGAAGAAACTAGCAAGCTAGAATTCCAAGAACACTAAATAGAGTACAACAGTCCACATTGATGCTTTGGAATTGCTCAACTCTCTCCACAGATAAGCTTTTCACGTTTTTGTTCAATTTCAAACATAACTTGGTCTATTCGCATCTTTACCTTACGAAACGTTGCAGCAAGGCTAAACTAGCAAGTGAGACTTCTAAGAACACTAAATAGAGTGCAACGGTCCACATTGATGCTTTGAAATTGCTCAACTCTCTCCATAGATGAGCTTTTCACGTTTTTGAGCAATTTCAAACATAACTAGGTCTATTCGCATCTTTACCTTACAGAACGTTGCACGAATGCTAAACTACCAAGTTAGACTTCTAAGAACACTAAATAGAGTTCAACTGTCCACATTGATGCTTTGGAATTGCTCAACTCTCTCCACAGAGAAGATTTTCACGTTTTTATGCAAATTCAAACAAAACTTGGTCTATTAACATCTTTACCATACGAAACGTTGCACGAAGGCTAAACTAGCAAGTTAGACTTCTAGGAACACTAAATAGAGTACAACAGCCCTCATTGATGCTTTGGAATTGGTCAACTCTATCCATAGACAAGCTTTTCACATTTTCGTTCAATTTCAAACATAACTTGGTCTATTCACTTCTTTACCTTACGAAACATTGCACAAAGGCAAACCTAGCAAGTTAGACTTCTAAAAACACTAAATAGAGTACAACTGTCCACATTGATGCTTTGGAATTGCTCAACTCTCTCCACAGAAAGGATTTTCACTTTTTGTGCAATTTCAAACACAACTTGGTCAATTCGCATATTTACCATACTAAACATCGCACGAAGGCTAAACTAGCAAGTTAAACTTCTAAGAACACTAAATAGAGTACAACAGTCCTCATTGATGCTTTGGAAATGCTCAACTCTCTCCATAGACAAGCTTTTCACGTTTTTGTGCAATTTCAAACATAACTTGGTCTATTCGCATCTTTACCTTATGAAACGTTGCTGGAACGCTCAACGAGCAAGGTAGACTTGTAAGAATACTAAAACCACATTGATGCTTTGGAATTGCTCAACTCTCTCCATAGACAAGATTTTCACGTTTTTGTGCAATTTCAAACATAACTCGGTCTATTCGCATCTTTACCTTACGAAACGTTGCATGAAGGCTAAACTAGCAAGTTAGACTTCTAAGAACACTAAATAGAGTACAACGGTCCACATTGATGCCTTCGAAATGCTCAACTCTCTTCATAGACAAGCTTTTCACGTTTTTATGAAATTTCAAACATAACTTGGTCTATTCGAATCTTTACCTTACGAAGCGTTGCACGAACGCTCAACTAGCAAGTTAGACTTCTAAGAATACTAAAACCACATTGATGCTTTGGAATTGCTCAACTCTCTCCACAGACGAGCTTTTCACATTTTTGTCCAATTTCAAACCTAACATGGTCTATTCGCATCTTTAACTTACGAAACGTTGCACGAAAGCTAAACTAGCAAGTTAGACTTCTAAGAACACTAAATAGAGTACAAAGGTCCATTTTCATGCTTCGGAATTGCTCAACTCTCTCCATATAAGAGTTTTCATGTTTTTACGCAATTCCAAACATAAGTTGGTCTATTTGCATATTCACCTAATGAAACGTTGCACGAAGGCTAAACTAGCACGTTAGACTTCTAAGAACACTAAATAGAGTACAACGGTCCACATTGATGCTTTGGAATTGCTCAACTCTCTCCAAAGATGAGCTTTTCACGTTTTTGAGCAATTTCAAACATAACTTGGTCTAATTGCATGTTTACCATACGAAACGTTGCACGAAGGCGAAACTAGCAAGTTAGAATTCCAAGAACACTAAATAGAGTACAACAGTCCAGATTGATGCTTTGGAATTGCTCAACTCTCTCCAAAGACAAGCTTTTCACGTTTTTGTTCAATTTCAAACGTAACTTGGTCTATTCGCATCTTTACCATACGAAACGTTGCACGAAGGCTAAACTAGCAAGTGAGACTTCTAAGAACACTAAATAGTGTACAACGGTCCACATTGATGCTTTGGAATTGCTCAACTCTCTCCACAGAACGAATTTTCACGTTTTTGTGCAATTTTAAACACAACTTGGTCTATTCGAATCTTTACCTTACAAAACGTTGCACGAACGCTCAACTAGCAAGTTAGACTTCTAAGAATACTAAAACCACATTGATGCTTTGGAATTGCTCAACTCTCTTCACAGACAAGATTTTCACGTTTTTGTGCAATTTCAAACATAACTCGGTCTATTCGCATCTATACCATACGAAACGTTGCATGAAGGCTAAACTAGCAAGTTACACTTCTAAGAACACTAGATAGAGTACAACGGTCCACATTGATGCTTTGGAAATGCTCAACTCTCTCCATAGACAAGCTTTTCACGTTTTTGTGCAATTTTAAACACAACTTGGTCTATTCGCATCTTTACCTTACGAAGCGTTGCACGAACGCTCAGCTAGCAAGTTAGACTTCTAAGAATACTAAAACCACATTGATGCCTTGGAATTGCACAACTCTCTCCACAGACGAGCTTTTCATGTTTTTTTCCAATTTCAAACCTAACTCGGTCTATTCGCATCTTTAACTTACGAAACGTTGCACGAAAGCTAAACTAGCAAGTTAGACTTCTAAGAACACTAAATAGAGTACAAATGTCCATTTTCATGCTTCGGAATTGCTCAACTCTCTCCACATACGAGTTTTCATGTTTTTACGTAATTTCAAACATAAGTTGGTCTATTTGCATCTTCACCTTACGAAACGTCGTACGAAGGCTAAACTAGCACGTTAGACTTCTAAGAACACTAAATAGAGTACAACCATCCACATTGATGCTTTGGAATTGCTCAACTCTCTCCAAAGATGAGCTTTTCACGTTTTTGAGCAATTTCAAACATCAATTGGTATAATTGCATGTCTACCATACAAAACGTTGCACGAAGGAGAAACTAGCAAGTTAGAATTCCAAGAACACTAAATCGAGTACAATAGCCCACGTTGATGCTTAGGAATTGCTCAACCCTCTCCACAGATAAGCTTTTCACGTTTTTGTTCAATTTCAAACATAACTTGGTCTATTCGCATCTTTACCTTACGAAACGTTGCACGAAGGCTACACTAGCGAGTGAGACTTCTAAGAACACTAAATAGAGTACAACGGTCCATATTGATGCTTTGGAATTGCTGAACTCTCTCCATAGATGAACTTTTCACGTTTTTGTGCAATTTCAAACATAACTGGGTCTATTTGCATCTTTACCTTACAAAACGTTACACGAAGGGTAAACTTCCAAGTTAGACTTCTAAGAACACTAAATAGAGTACAACTGTCCACATTGATGCTTTGGAATTGCTCAACTCTCTCCACAGAGAAGATTTTCACGTTTTTATACTATTTCAAACAAAACTTGGTCTAGTCACATCTTTACCATAAGAAACGTTGCACGAAGGCTAAACTAGCAAGTTAGACTTCTAGGAACACTAAATAGAGTACAACAGTCCTCATTGATGCTTTGGAATTGGTCAACTATATCCACAGACAAGCTTTTCATGTTTTCGTTCAATTTCAAACATAACTTGGTCTATTCGCTTCTTTACCTTACGAAACATTGCACGAAGGCAAACCTAGCAAGTTAGACTTCTAAAAACACTAAATAGAGTACAACAGTCCTCATTGATGCTTTGGAATTGCTCAACTCTCTCCATAGACAAGCTTTTCACGTTTTTGTACAATTTCAAACACAACTTGGTCTATTCGAATCTTTACCTTACGAAACGTTGCACGAACGCTCAACTAGCAAGTTAGACTTCTAAGAATACTAAAACCACATTGATGCTTTGGAATTGCTCAACTCTCTTCGCAGACAATATTTTCACGTTTTTGTGCAATTTCAAACATAACTCGGTCTATTCGCATCTTTACCATACGAAACGTTGCATGAAGGCTAAACTAGCAAGTTACACTTCTAAGAACACTAGATAGAGTACAACGGTCCACATTGATGCTTTGGAAATGCTCAACTCTCTCCATAGACAATCTTTTCACGTTTTTGCGCAATTTCAAACATAACTTGGTCTATTCGCATCTTTACCTAATGAAGCGTTGCACGAACGCTCAACTAGCGAGTTAGACTTCTAAGAATACTAAAACCACATTGATGCTTTGGAATTGCACAACTCTCTCCACAGACGAGCTTTTCATGTTTTTGTCCAATTTCAAACCTAACTCGGTCTATTCGCATCTTTAACTTACGAAATGTTGCACGAAAGCTAAACTAGCAAGTTAGACTTCTAAGAACACTAAATAGAGTACAAATGTCCATTTTCATGCTTCGGAATTGCTCAACTCTCTCCACATACGAGTTTTCATGTTTTTACGTAATTTCAAACATAAGTTGGTCTACTTGCATCTTCACCTTACGAAACGTCGCACGAAGGCTAAACTAGCACGTTAGACTTCTGCGAACACTAAATAGAGTACAACCGTCCACATTGATGCTTTGGAATTGCTCAACTCTCTCCAAAGATGAGCTTTTCACGTTTTTGAGCAATTTCAAACATCAATTGGTATAATTGCATGTCTACCATACAAAACGTTGCACGAAGGAGATACTAGCAAGTTAGAATTCCAAGAACACTAAATCGAGTACAATAGCCCACATTGATGCTTTGGAATTGCTCAACTCTCTCCACAGATAAGCTTTTCACGTTTTTGTTCAATTTCAAACATAACTTGGTCTATTCGCATCTTTACCTTACGAAACGTTGCACGAAGGCTACACTAGCGAGTGAGACTTCTAAGAACACTAAATAGAGTACAACGGTCCACATTGATGCTTTGGCATTGCTCAACTCTCTCCATAGATGAGCTTTTCACGTCTTTGTGCAATTTCAAACATAACTGTGTCTATTTGCATCTTTACCTTACAAAACGTTACACGAAGGCTAAACTACCAAGTTAGACTTCTAAGAACACTAAATAGAGTACAACTGTCCACATTGATGCGTTGGAATTGCTCAACTCTCTCCACAGAGAAGATTTTCACATTTTTATACTATTTCAAACAAAACTTGGTCTAGTCACATCTTTACCATAAGAAACGTTGCACGAAGCCTAAACTAGCAAGTTAGACTTCTAGGAACACTAAATAGAGTACAACAGTCCTCATTGATGCTTTGGAATTGGTCAACTATATCCACAGACAAGCTTTTCACGTTTTCGTTCAATTTCAAACATAACTTGGTCTATTTGCTTCTTTACCTTACGAAACATTGCACGAAGGCAAACCTAACAAGTTAGACTTCTAAAAACACTAAATAGAGTACAACTGTCCACATTGATGCTTTGGAATTTTTCAACTCTCTCCACAGAAAGGATTTTCACGTTTTTGTGCAATTTCAAACACAACTTAGTCAATTCACATTTTTACCATACGAAACATTGCACGAAGGCTAAATTAGCAAGTGAGACTTCTAAGAACACTAAATAGAGTACAACGGTCCACATTGATGCTTTGGAATTGCTCAACTCTCTCCACAGAAAGGATTTTCACGTTTTTGTGCAATTTCAAACACAACTTGGTCAATTCGCATCTTTACCATACGAAACATTACACGAAGGCTAAACTAGCAAGTTAGACTTCTAAGAACACTAAATAGAGGACAACAGTCCTCATTGATGCTTTGGAAATGCTCAACTCTCTCCATAGACAAGCTTTTCACGTTTTTGTGCAATTTCAAACATAACTTGGTCTATTCGAATCTTTACCTTACGAAACGTTGCACGAACGCTTAACTAGCAAGTTAGACTTCTAAGAATACTAAAACCACATTGATGCTTTGGAATTGCTCAACTCTCTTCACAGACAAGATTTTCACATTTTTGTGCAATTTCAAACATAACTCGGTCTATTCGCATCTTTACCATACGAAACATTGCATGAAGGCTAAACTAGCAAGTTACACTTCTAAGAACACTAGATAGAGTACAACGGTCCACATTGAGGCTTTGGAAATGCTCAACTCTCTCCATAGACAAGCTTTTCACGTTTTTGCGCAATTTCAAACATCACTTGGTATAATTGCATGTCTACCATACAAAACGTTGCACGAAGGAGAAACTAGCAAGTTAGAATTCCATGAACACTAAATCGAGTACAATAGCCCACATTGATGCTTTGGAATTGCTCAACTCTCTCCACAGATAAGCTTTTCACGTTTTTGTTCAATTTCAAACATAACTTGGTCTATTCGCATCTTTACCTTACGAAACGTTGCACGAAGGCTAAACTAGCGAGTGAGACTTCTAAGAACACTAAATAGAGTACAACGGTCCACATTGATGCTTTGGAATTGCTCAACTCTCTCCATAGATGAGCTTTTCACGTTTTTGTGCAATTTCAAACATAACTGGGTCTATTTGCATCTTTACCTTACAAAACGTTACACGAAGGCTAAACTACCAAGTTAGACTTCTAAGAACACTAAATAGAGTACAACTGTCCACATTGATGCTTTGGAATTGCTCAACTCTCTCCACAGAGAAGATTTTCACGTTTTTATACTATTTCAAACAAAACTTGGTCTAGTCACATCTTTACCATAAGAAACGTTGCACGAAGGCTAAACTAGCAAGTTAGACTTCTAGGAACACTAAATAGAGTACAACAGTCCTCATTGATGCTTTCGAATTGGTCAACTACATCCACAGACAAGCTTTTCACGTTTTCGCTAAATTTCAAACATAACTTGGTCTATTCGCTTCTTTACCTTACGAAACATTGCACGAAGGCAAACCTAGCATGTTAGACTTCTAAAAACACTAAATAGAGTACAACTGTCCACATTGATGCTTTGGAATTGTTCAACTCTCTCCACAGAAAGGATTTTCACGTTTTTGTGCAATTTCAAACACAACTTAGTCAATTCACATTTTTACCATACGAAACATTGCACGAAGGCTAAATTAGCAAGTGAGACTTCTAAGAACACTAAATAGAGTACAACGGTCCACATTGATGCTTTGGAATTGCTCAACTCTCTCCACAGAAAGGATTTTCACGTTTTTGTGCAATTTCAAACATAACTTGGTCAATTCGCATCTTTACCATACGAAACATTGCACGAAGGCTAAACTAGCAAGTTAGACTTCTAAGAACACTAAATGGAGGACAACAGTCCTCATTGATGCTTTGGAAATGCTCAACTCTCTCCATAGACAAGCTTTTCACGTTTTTGTGCAATTTCAAACATAACTTGGTCTATTCGAATCTTTACCTTACGAAATGTTGCACGAACGCTTAACTAGCAAGTTAGACTTCTAAGAATACTAAAACCACATTGATGCTTTGGAATTGCTCAACTCTCTTCACAGACAAGATTTTCACATTTTTGTGCAATTTCAAACATAACTTGGTCTATTCGCATTTTTACCATACGAAACATTGCATGAAGGCTAAACTAGCAAGTTACACTTCTAAGAACACTAGATAGAGTACAACGGTCCACATTGAGGCTTTGGAAATGCTCAACTCTCTCCATAGACAAGCTTTTCACGTTTTTACGCAATTTCAAACATAACTTGGTCTATTCGCATCTTTACCTAACGAAGCGTTGCACGAACGCTCAACTAGCAAGTTAGACTTCTAAGAATACTAAAACCACATTGATGCTTTGGAATTGCACAACTCTCTCCACAGACGAGCTTTTCATGTTTTTGTTCAATTTCAAACCTAACTCGGTCTATTCGCATCTTTAACTTACCAAACGTTGCACGAAAGCTAAACTAGCAAGTTAGACTTCTAAGAACACTAAATAGAGTACAAATGTCCATTTTCATGCTTCGGAATTGCTCAACTCTCTCCACATATGAGTTTTCATGTTTTTACGTAATTTCAAACATAAGTTGGTCTATTTGCATCTTCACCTTACGAAACGTCGCACGAAGGCTAAACTAGCACGTTAGACTTCTAAGAACACTAAATAGAGTACAACCGTCCACATTGATACTTTGGAATTGCTCAACTCTCTCCAAAGATGAGCTTTTCACGTTTTTGAGCAATTTCAAGCATCAATTGGTATAATTGCATGTCTACCATACAAAACGTTGCACGAAGGAGAAACTAGCAAGTTAGAATTCCAAGAACAGTAAATCGAGTACAATAGCCCACATTGATGCTTTGGAATTGCTCAACTCTCTCCACAGATAAGCTTTTCACGTTTTTGTTCAATTTCAAACATAAGTTGGTCTATTCGCATCTTTACCTTACGAAACGTTGCACGAAGGCTAAACTAGCGAGTAAGACTTCTAAGAACACTAAATAGAGTACAACGGTCCACATTGATGCTTTGGAATTGCTCAACTCTCTCCATAGATGAGCTTTTCACGTTTTTGTGCAATTTCAAACATAACTGGGTCTATTTGCATCTTTACCTTACAAAACGTTACACGAAGGCTAAACTACCAAGTTAGACTTCTAAGAACACTAAATAGAGTACAACTGTCCACATTGATGCTTTGGAATTGCTCAACTCTCTCCACAGAGAAGATTTTCACGTTTTTATACTATTTCAAACAAAACTTGGTCTATTCACATCTTTACCATAAGAAACGATGCACGAAGGCTAAACTAGCAAGTTAGACTTCTAGGAACACTAAATAGAGTACAACAGTCCTCATTGATGCTTTGAAATTTGTCAACTCTATCCACAGACAAGCTTTTCACGTTTTCGTTCAATTTCAAACATTACTTGGTCTATTCGCTTCTTTACCTTACGAAACATTGCACGAAGGCAAACCTAGCAAGTTAGACTTCTAAAAACACTAAATAGAGTACAACTGTCCACATTGATGCTTTGGAATTGCTCAACTCTCTCCACAGAAAGGATTTTCACGTTTTTGTGCAATTTCAAACACAACTTGGTCAATTCGCATTTTTACCATACGAAACATTGCACGAAGGCTAAACCAGCAAGTTAGACTTCTAAGAACATTAAATAGAGTACAATAGTCCTCATTGATGCTTTGGAAATGCTCAACGCTCTCCATAGACAAGCTTTTCACTTTTTGTGCAATTTCAAACATAACTTGGTCTATTCGCATCTTTACCTTACGAAACGTTGCACGAACGCTCAACTAGCAAGTTAGACTTCTAAGAATACTAAAACCACATTGATGCTTTGGAATTGCTCAACTCTCTCCACAGACAAGATTTTCACGTTTTTGTCCAATTTCAAACCTAACTTGGTCTATTCGCATTTTTACCTTACAAAACGTTGCACGAAAGCTAAACTAGCAAGTTAGACTTCTAAGAACACTAAATAGAGTACAAAAGTCCATTTTCATGCTTCGGAATTGCTCAACTCTCTCCATATACGAGTTTTCTTGTTTTTACGCAATTTCAAACATAAGTTGGTCTATTTGCATCTTCACCTTACGAAACGTTGGACGAAGGCCAAACTAGCACGTTAGACTTCTAAGAACACTAAATAGAGTACAACGGTCCACATTGATGCTTTGGAATTGCTCAACTCTCTCCAAAGATGAGCTTTTCACGTTTTTGAGCAACTTCAAACATAACTTGGTCTAATTGCATGTTTACCATACGAAACGTTGCACGAAGGTGAAACTAGCAAGTTAGAATTCCAAGAACACTAAATAGAGTACAACAGTCCACATTGATGCTTTGGAATTGCTCAACTCTCTCAACAGACAAGCTTTTCACGTTTTTGTTCAATGTCAAACATAACTTGGTCTATTCGTATCTTTACCTTACGAAACGTTGCACGAAGCCTAAACTAGCAAGTTAGACTTCTAAGAACACTAAATAGAGTACAAGTGTCCACATTGATGCTGTGGAATTGCTTAACTCTCTCCGCAGATAAGATTTTCACGTTTTTACGTAATTTCAAACATAACTTGGTCTATTCACATCTTTACCATACGAAACGTTGCACGAAGGCTAAACTAGCAAGTTAAGACTTCTAGGAACACTAAATAGAGTACAACAGCCCTCGTTGATGCTTTGGAATTGGTCAACTCTATCCACAGACAAGCTTTTCACGTTTTCGTTCAATTTCAAACATAACTTGGTCTATTCGTTTCTTTACCTTACAAAACATTGCATGAAGGCAAACCTAGCAAGTTAGACTTCTAAAAACACTAAATAGAGTACAACTGTCCACATTGATGCTTTGGAATTGCTCAACTCTCTCCACAGAGACGATTTTCACGTTTTTGTGTAATTTCAAACACAACTTGGTCAATTCGTATCTTTACCATACGAAACGTTGCACGAAGCCTAAATTAGCAAGTTAGACTTGTAAGAACACTGAATAGAGTACAACAGTCCTCATTGATGTTTTGGAAATGCTCAACTCTCTCCATTGACAAGCTTTTCACGTTTTTGTGCAATTTCAAACATAACTTAGTCTATTCGCATCTTTACCTTACGAAACGTTGCACGAACGCTCAACTAGCAAGTTAGACTTCTAAGAATACTAAAACCACATTGATGCTTTGGAACTGCTCAACTCTCTCCACAGAAAAGATTTTCACGTTTTTGCGCAATTTCAAACATAACTCGGTCTATTCGCATCTTTACCTTATGAAACGTTGCATGAAGGCTAAACTAGCAAGTTAGACTTCTATGAACACTAAATAGAGTACAACGGTCCACATTGATGCTTTGGAAATGCTCAACTCTCTCCATAGACAAGCTTTTCACGTTTTTACGCAATTTCAAACATAACTTGGTCTATTCGCATCTTTACCTTACGAAGCGTTGCACGAACGCTCAACTAGTAAGTTAGACTTCTAAGAATACTAAAACCACATTGATGCTTTGGAATTGCTCAACTCTCTCCACAGACGAGCTTTTCATGTTTTTGTCCAATTTCAAACGTAACTTGGTCTATTCGCATCTTTAACTTACGAAACGTTGCACGAAAGCTAAACTAGCAAGTTAGACTTCTAAGAACACTAAATAGAGTACAAATGCCCATTTTCATGTTTCGGAATTGCTCAACTCTCTCCCTATACGAGTTTTCATATTTTTACGCAATTTCGAACATAAGTTGGTGAATTAGCATCTTCACCTTACGAAACGTTGCACGAAGGCTAAACTAGCACGTTAGACTTCTAAGAACACTAAATAGAGGCCAACGGTCCATATTGATGCGTTGGAATTGCTCAACTCTCTCCAAAGATGAGCTTTTCACGTTTTTGAGCAATTTCAAACATAACTTGGTCGAATTGCATGTTTACCAAACAAAACGTTGCACGAAGGAGAAACTAGCAAGTTAGAATTCCAAGAACACTAAATAGAGTACAACAGTCAACATTGATTCTTTGCAATTGCTCAACTCTCTCAACAGACAAGCTTTTCATGTTTTTGTTCAATTTCAAACATATCTTGGTCTATTCGCATCTTTACCTTACGAAACGTTGCACGAAGGCTAAACTAGCAAGTGAGACTTCAAAGAACACTAAATAGAGTACAACGGTCCACATTGATGCTTTGGAATTGCTCAACTCTCTCCATAGATGAGCTTTTCACGTTTTTGTGCAATTTCAAACATAACAGGGTCTATTCGCATCTTTACCTTACAAAACGTTGCACGAAGGCTAAACTACCAAGTTAGACTTCTAAGAACACTAAATAGAGTGCAACTGTCCACATTGATGCTTTGGAATTGATCAACTCTCTCCACAGCGAAGATTTTCACGTTTTTATGCAATTTCAAACAGAACTTGGTCTATTCACATCTTTACCATACGAAACGTTGCACGAAGGCTGAACTAGCAAGTTAGACTTCTAGGAACACTAAATAGAGTACAACTGTCCTCATTCATGCTTTGGAATTGGTCAACTCTATCCACAGACAAGCTTTTCACGTTTTCGTTCAACTTCAAACATAACTTGGTCTATTCGCTTCTTTACCTTACGAAACAATGCACGAAGGCAAACCTAGCAAGTTAGACTTCTAAAAACACTAAATAGAGTACAACTATCCACATTGATGCTTTGGAATTGCTCAACTCTCTCCACAGAAAGGATTTTCACTTTTTTGTGCAATTTCAAACACGACTTTGTCAATTCGCATCTTTACCATACGAAACATTGCACGAAGGCTAAACTAGAAAGTTAGACTTCTAAGAACACTAAATAGAGTACAACAGTCGTCATTGATGCTTTGGAAATGCTGAACTCTCTCCATAGACAAGCTTTTCACGTTTTTGTGCAATTTCAAACATAACTTGGTCTATTCGAATCTTTACCTTACGAAACGTTTCACGAACGCTAAACTAGCAAGTTAGACTTCTAAGAATACTAAAACCACATTGATGCTTTGGAATTGCTCAACTCTCTCCACAGACGAGCTTTTCATGTTTTTGTCCAATTTCAAACCTAACTCGGTATATTCGCATCTTTAACTTACGAAACGTTGCACGAAAGCTAAACTAGCAAGTTAGACTTCTAAGAACACTAAATAGAGCACAAATGTCCATTTTCATGCTTCGGAATTGCTCAACTCTCTCCACATACGAGTTTTCATGTTTTTAGGCAATTTCAAACATAAGTTGGTCTATTTGCATCTTCACCTTACGAAACGTTGGACGAAGGCTAAACTAGCACGTTAGACTTCTAAGAACACTAAATAGAGTACAACCATCCACATTGATGCTTTGGAATTGCTCAACTCTCTCCAAAGATGAGCTTTTCACGTTTTTGAGCAATTTCAAACATTACTTGGTCTAATTGCATGTCTACCATACAAAACGTTGCACGAAGGCGAAACTAGGAAGTTAGAATTCCAAGAACACGAAATCGAGTACAATAGTCCACGTTGATGCTTTGGAATTGCTCAACTCTCTCCACAGACAAGCTTTTCACGTTTTTGTTCAATTTCAAACATAACTTGGTCTATTCGCATCTTTACCTTACGAGACGTTGAACGAAGGCTAAACTAGCAAGTGAGACTTCTAAGAACACTAAATAGAGTACAACGGTCCACATTGATGCTTTGGAATTGCTCAACTTTCTCCATAGATGAGCTTTTCACGTTTTTGTGGAATTTCAAACATAACTGGGTCTATTAGCATCTTTACCTTACAAAACGTTGCACGAAGGCTAAACTACCAAGTTAGACTTCTAAGAACACTAAATAGCGTACAACTGTCCACATTGATGCTTTGGGATTGCTCAACTCTCTCCACAGACAAGCTTTTCACGTTTTCGTTCAATTTCAAACAGAACTTGGTCTATTCGCTTCTTTACCTTACGAAACATTGCACGAAGGCTAAACTAGCAAGTTAGACTTCTAAGAACACTGAATAGAGTACAACAGTCCTCATTGATGCATTAGAAATACTCAACTCTCTCCACAGACAAGATTTTCACGTTTTTATGCAATTTCAAATAAAACTTGGTCTATTCACATCTTTACCATACGAAACGTTGCACGAAGGCAAAACTAGCAAGTTAGACTTCTAAGAACACTGAATAGAGTACAACAGTCGTCGTTGATGCTTTGGAAATGCTCAACTCTCTACATAGACAAGCTTTTCAAGTTTTTGTGCAATTTCAAACATAACTTGGTCTATTCGCTTCTTTACCTTACGAAACGTTGCACGAACGCTCAAGTAGCAAGTTAGGCTTCTAAGAATACTAAAACCACATTGATGCTTTGGAATTGCTCAACTCTCTCCACAGACAAGATTTTCACGTTTTTGTGTAATTTCAAACATATCTCGGTCTATTCGCATCTTTACCTTACGAAACGTTGCATGAAGGCTAAACTAGCAAGTTAGACTTCTATGAACACTAAATAGAGTACAATGGTCCACATTGATGCTTTGGAAATGCTCAACTCTCTCCATAGACAAGCTTTTCACGTTTTTGCGCAATTTCAAACATAACTTGGTCTATTCGCGTCTTTACCTTAGGAAGCATTGCACGAACGCTCAACCAGCAAGTTAGACTTCTAAGAATACTAAAAGCACATCGATGCTTTGGAATTGCTCGACTCTCTCCACAGATGAGCTTTTCATGTTTTTGTCCAATTTCAAACCTCACTTGGTCTTTTTGCATCTTTAACTTACGAAACGTTGCACGAAAGCTAAACTAGCAAGTTAGACTTCTAAGAACACTAAATAGAGTACAAAGTTCCATTTTCATGCTTCGGAATTTCTGAACTCTCTCCATATACGAGTTTTCATGTTTTTACGCAATTTCAAACATAAGTTGGTCTATTTGCATTTTCACCTTACGAAACGTTGCACGAAGGCTGAACTAGCATGTTAGAGTTCTAAGAACACTAAATAGAGCACAACGGTCCACATTGATGCTTTGGAATTGCTCAACTCTCTCCAAAGATGAGCTTTTCACGTTTTTGAGCAATTTCAAACATTACTTCGTCTAATTGCATGTTTACCATACGAAACGTTGCACGAAGGCGAAACTATCAAGTTAGAATTCCAAGAACACTAAATCAAGTACAACAGTCCACATTGATGCTTTGGAATTGCTCAACTCTCTCCAGAGACAAGCTTCTCGCGTTTTTGTTCAATTACAAACATAACTTGGTCTATTCGCATCTTTACTTTACGAAACGTTGCACGAAAGCTAAACTAGCAAGTGAGACTTCTTTGAACACTAAATAGAGTACAACGGTCCACATTGATGTTTTGGAATTGCTCAACTCTCTCCATAGGTGAGTTTTTCACGTTTTTGTGCAATTTCAAACATAACTGGGCCTATTCGCATCTTTACCTTATGAAACGTTGCACGAAGGCTAAACTAGCAAGTTAGACTTCTAAGAACACTAAATAGAGTACAACTGTCCACATTGATGCTTTGGAATTGATCAACTCTCTCCACAGCGAAGATTTTCACGTTTTTATGCAATTACAAACAGAACTTGGTCTATTGACATCTTTACCATACGAAACGTTGCACGAAGGCTGAACTAGCAAGTTAGACTTCTACGAACAGTAAATAGAGTACAACAGTCCTCATTCATGCTTTGTAATTGGTCAACTCTATCCACAGACAAGCTTTTCACGTTTTCGTTCAACTTCAAACATAACTTGGTCTATTCGCTTCTTTACCTTACGAAGCAATGCACGAAGGGAAACCTAGCAAGTTAGACTTCTAAAAACACTAAATAGAGTACAACTATCCACATTGATGCTTTGGAATTGCTTAACTCTCTCCACAGAAAGGATTTTCACGTTTTTGTGCAATTTCAAACACAACTTTGTCAATTCGCATCTTTACCATACGAAACATTGCACGAAGGGTAAACTAGAAAGTTAGACTTATAAGAACACTAAATAGAGTACAACAGTCGTCATTGATACTTTGGAAATGCTGAACTCTCTCCATAGACAAGCTTTTCACGTTTTTGTGCAATTTCAAACATAACTTTGTCTATTCGAATCTTTACCTTACGAAACGTTGCACGAACGCTAAACTAGCAAGTTAGACTTCTAAGAATACTAAAACCACATTGATGCTTTGGAATTGCTCAACTCTCTCCACAGACGAGCTTTTCATGTTTTTGTCCAATTTCAAACCTAACTCGGTATATTCGCATCTTTAACTTACGAAACGTTGACACGAAAGCTAAACTAGCAAGTTAGACTTCTAAGAACACTAAATAGAGCACAAATGTCCATTTTCATGTTTTTAGGCAATTTCAGACATAAGTTGGTCTATTTGCATCTTCACCTTACGAAACGTTGCACGAATGCTAAACTAGCACGTTAGACTTCTAAGAACACTAAATAGAGTACAACGGTCCACATTGATGCTTTGGAATTGCTCAACTCTCTCCAAAGATTAGCTTTTCACATTTTTGAGCAATTTCAAACATTACTTGGTCTAATTGCATGTCTACCATACAAAACGTTGCACGAAGGCGAAACTAGGAAGTTAGAATTCCAAGAACACGAAATCGAGTACAATAGTCCACGTTGATGCTTTGGAATTGCTCAACTCTCTCCACAGACAAGCTTTTCACGTTTTTGTTCAATTTCAAACATAACTTGGTCTATTCGCATCTTTACCTTACGAGACGTTGCACGAAGGCTAAACTAGCAAGTGAGACTTCTAAGAACACTAAATAGAGTACAACGGTCCACATTGATGCTTTGGAATTGCTCAACTCTCTCCATAGATGAGCTTTTCACGTTTTTGTGCAATTTCAAACATAACTGGGTCTATTCGCATCTTTACCTTACAAAATGTTACACGAAGGCTAAACTACCAAGTTTGACTTCTAAGAACACGAAATAGCGTACAACTGTCCACATTGATGCTTTGGGATTGCACAACTCTCTCCACAGACAAGCTTTTCACGTTTTCGTTCAATTTCAAACAGAACTTGGTCTATTCGCTTCTTTACCTTACGAAACATTGCACGAAGGCTAAACTAGCAAGTTAGACTTCTAAGAACACTGAATAGAGTACAACAGTCCTCATTGATGCTTTAGAAATACTCAACTCTCTCCATAGACAAGCTTTTCACGTTTTTGTGTAATTTCAAACATAACTTGGTCTATTCGCATCTTTACCTTACGAAACGTGGCACGAATGCACAACTAGCAAGTTAGCCTTCTAAGAATACTAAAACCACATTGATGCTTTGGAATTGCTCAACTCTCTCCACAGACAAGATTTTCACATTTTTGTGCAATTTCAAACATAACTCGATCTATTCGCATTTTACCTTACGAAACGTTGCATGAAGGCTAAACTAGCAAGTTAGACTTCTAAGAACACTGAATAGAGTACAACAGTCCTCGTTGATGCTTTGGAAATGCTCAACTCTCTACATAGACAAGCTTTTCACGTTTTTGTGCAATTTCAAACATAACATGGTCTATTCACATCTTTACCTTAGGAAGCATTGCACGAACGCTCAACTAGCAAGTTAGACTTCTAAGAATACTAAAACCACATCGATGCTTTGGAATTGCTCGACTCTCTCCACAGACGAGCTTTTCATGTTTTTGTCCAATTTCAAACCTCACTTGGTCTTTTCGCATCTTTAACTTACGAAACGTTGCACGAAAGCTAAACTAGCAAGTTAGACTTCTAAGAACACTAAATAGAGTACAAATGTCCATTTTCATGCTTCGGAATTGCTCAACTCTCTCCATATACGAGTTTTCATGTTTTTACGCAATTTCCAACATGAGTTGGTCTATTTGCATCTTCACCTTACGAAACGTTGCACGAAGGCTAAACTAGCATGTTAGACTTCTAAGAACACTAAATACAGCACAACGGTCCACATTGATGCTTTGGAATTGCTCAACTCTCTCCAAAGATGAGCTTTTCATGTTTTTGAGCAATTTCAAACATAACTTGGTCTAATTGCATGTTTACCATACGAAACGTTACACGAAGGCGAAACTAGCAAGTTAGAATTCCAAGAACACTAAATCAAGTACAACAGTCCACATTGATGCTTTGGAATTGCTCAACTCTCTCCACAGACAAGCTTCTCACGTTTTTGTTCAATTTCAAACATAACTTGGTCTATTCGCATCTTTACTTTACGAAACGTTGCACGAAGGCTAAACTAGCAAGTGAGACTTCTTAGAACACTAAATAGAGTACAACGATCCACATTGATGCGTTGGAATTGCTCAACTCTCTCCATAGGTGAGTTTTTCACGTTTTTGTGCAATTTCAAACATAACTGGGCCTATTCGCATCTTTACCTTATGAAACGTTGCACGAAGGCTAAACTAGCAAGTTAGACTTCTAAGAACACTAAATAGAGTACAACTGTCCACATTGATGCTTTGGAATTGCTCAACTCTCTCCACAGACAAGAGTTTCACGTTTTTATGCAATTTCAAACAAAACTTGGTCTATTCACATCTTTACCATACGAAACGTTGCACGAAGGCTAAACTAGCAAGTTAGACTTCTAGGAACACTAAATAGAGTACAATAGTCCTTATTGATGCTTTGGAATTGGTCAACTCTATCCACAGACAAGCTTTTCACATTTTCGTTCAATTTCAAACAGAACTTGGTCTATTCGCTTCTTTACCTTACGAAACATTGCACGAAGGCTAAACTAGCAAGTTAGACTTCTAAGAACACTAAATAGACTACAACTGTCCACATTGATGCTTTGGAATTGCTCAACTCTCTCCACGGACAAGATTTTCACGTTTTTATGCAATTTCAAATAAAACTTGGTCTATTCACATCTTTACCATACGAAACGTTGCATGAAGCCTAAACTACTAAGTTAGACTTCTAAGAACACTGAATAGAGTACAACAGTCCTCGTTGATGCTTTGGAAATGCTCAACTCTCTACATAGACAAGTTTTTCACGTTTTTGTACAATTTCAAACATAACTTGGTCTATTCGCATCTTTACCTTACGAAACGTTGCACGAATGCTCAACTAGCAAGTTAGGCTTCTAAGAATACTAAAACCACATTGATGCTTTGGAATTGCTCAACTCTCTCCACAGACAAGATTTTCACGTTTTTGTGCAATTTCAAACATAACTCGGTCTATTCGCATCTTTACCTTACGAAACGTTGCATGAAGGCTAAACTAGCAAGTTAGACTTCTATGAACACTAAATAGAGTACAATGGTCCACATTGATGCTTTGGAAATGCTCAACTCTCTCCATAGACAAGCTTTTCACGTTTTTGCGCAATTTCAAACATAACTTGGTCTATTCGCATCTTTACCTTAGGAAGCATTGCACGAACGCTCAACTACCAAGTTAGACTTCTAAGAATACTAAAACCACATCGATGCTCAACTCTCTCCACAGATGAGCTTTCCATGTTTTTGTCCAATTTCAAACCTCACTTGGTCTTTTCGCATCTTTAACTTACGAAACATTGCACGAAAGCTAAACTAGCAAGTTAGACTTCTAAGAACACTAAATAGAGTACAAAGTTCCATTTTCATACTTCGGAATTGCTCAACTCTCTCCATATACGAGTTTTCATGTTTTTACGCAATTTCAAACATATGTTGGTCTATTTGCATCTTCACCTTACGAAACGTTGCACGAAGGCTGAACTAGCATGTTAGAGTTCTAAGAACACTAAATAGAGCACAACGGTCCACATTGATGCTTTGGAATTGCTCAACTCTCTCCAAAGATGAGCTTTTCACGTTTTTGAGCAATTTCAAACATTACTTCATCTAATTGCATGTTTACCATACGAAACGTTGCACGAAGGCGAAACTATCAAGTTAGAATTCCAAGAACACTAAATCAAGTACAACAGTCCACATTGAAGCTTTGGAATTGCTCAACTCTCTCCACAGACAAGCTTCTCGCGTTTTTGATCAATTTCAAACATAACTTGGTCTATTCGCATCTTTACTTTACGAAACGTTGCACGAAGGCTAAACTAGCAAGTGAGACTTCTTAGAACACTAAATAGAGTACAACGGTCCACATTGATGTTTTGGAATTGCTCAACTCTCTCCATAGGTGAGCTTTTCACGTTTTTGTGCAATTTCAAACATAACTGGGCCTATGCGCATCTTTACCTTATGAAACGTTGCACGAAGGCTAAACTAGCAAGTTAGACTTCTAAGAATACTAAATAGAGTACAACTGTCCACATTGATGCTTTGGAATTGCTCAACTCTCTCCACAGACAAGATTTTCACGTTTTTATGCAATTTCAAACATAAGTTGGTCTATTCACATATTTACCATACGAAACGTTGCACGAAGGCTAAACTAGCAAGTTAGACTTCTAAGAACACTAAATAGAGTACAACAGGCCTCATTGATGCTTTGGAATTGGTCAACTCTATCCACAGACAAGCTATTCACGTTTTCGTTCAATTTCAAACATAACTTGGTCTATTCGCATCTTTACCTTACGAAACGCTGCCAGAAGCCTAAACTAGCAAGTTAGACTTCTAAGAACACAAAATAGAGTACAACGGTCCATATTGATGCTTTGGAATTGCTCAACTCTCTCCATAAACGAGCTTTTCACATTTTTACGCAATTTCAAACATAACTTGGTCTGTTCGCATCTTTACCTTACGAAACGTTGCGCGAACGCTCAATTAGCAAGTTAGACTTCTAAGAATACCAAAACCACATTGATGCTTTGGAATTGCTCAACTCTCTCCACAGACGAGCTTTTCACGTTTTTATGCTATTTAAAACATAACTTGGTCTATTCACATCTTTAACTTACGAAACGTTGCACGAAAGCCAAACTAGCAAGTTTCACTTCCAAGAACACTAAATAGAGTACAACAGTCCACATTGATGCTTTGGAATTGCTCAACTCTCTCCATAGACAAGCATTTCACGTTTAATGCAATTTCAAACATAACTTCGTCTATTCGCATCTTGAACATGCGAAACGTTGCACGAAAGCTAAACTAGCAAGTTAGAGTTCTAAGAACACTAAATAGAGTACAAAAGTCCATTTTCATGCTTCGAAATTGCTCAAGTCTCTCCATATACGAGTTTTCATGTTTTTACGCAATTTCAAACATAAGTTGGTCTATTTGCATCTTCACCTTACGAAACGTTGCACGAATGCTAAACTAGCACGTTAGACTTCTAAGAACACTAAATGGAGTACAACGATCCACATTGATGCTTTGGAATTGCTCAACTCTCACAAAAGATGAGCTTTTCACTTTTTTGAGCAATTTCAAACATAACTTGGTCTAATCGTATGTTTACCATACGAAACATTACACGAAGGCGAAACTAGCAAGTTAGAATTCCAAGAACACTAAATAGAGTACAACAGTCCACATTGATGCTTTTGAATTGCTCAACTCTCTCCACATACAAGCCTTTCACGTTTTCGTTCAATTTGAAACATAACGTGGTCTATTCGCATCTTTACCTTACGAAACACTGCAGGAAGCCTAAACTAGCAAGTTAGACTTCTAAGAACACTAAATAGAGTGCAACGGTCCACATTGATGCTTTGGAATTGCTAAACTCTCTCCATAGACGAGCTTTTCACGTTTTTACGCAATTTCAAACATAACTGGCTCTGTTCGCATCTTTACCTTACGAAACATTGCACGAATGCTCAACTAGCAAGTTAGACTTCTAAGAATACCAAAACCACATTGATGCTTTGGAATTGCTCAACTCTATCCACAGACGAGCTTTTCACGTTTTTGTCCAATTTCAAACATAACTTGGTCTATTCACATCTTTAACTTACGAAACGTTGCACGAAAGCTAAACTAGCAAGTTTGACTTCTAAGAACACTAAATGGACTACAACGGTCCACATTGACGCTTTGGAATTGCTTAACTCTCTCCATAGACGAGCATTTCACGTTTAATGCAATTTCAAACATAACTTGGTCTATTCGCATCTTTAACTTACGAACGTTGCACGAAAGCTAAACTAGCAAGTTAGACTTCTAAGAACACAAAATAGAGTACAACGGTCCATATTGATGCTTTGGAATTGCTCAACTCTCTCCATAAACGAGCTTTTCACATTTTTACGCAATTTCAAACATAACTTGGTCTGTTCGCATCTTTACCTTACGAAACGTTGCGCGAACGCTCAATTAGCAAGTTAGACTTCTAAGAATACCAAAACCACATTGATGCTTTGGAATTGCTCAACTCTCTCCACAGACGAGCTTTTCACGTTTTTATGCTATTTAAAACATAACTTGGTCTATTCACATCTTTAACTTACGAAACGTTGCACGAAAGCCAAACTAGCAAGTTTCACTTCCAAGAACACTAAATAGAGTACAACAGTCCACATTGATGCTTTGGAATTGCTCAACTCTCTCCATAGACAAGCATTTCACGTTTAATGCAATTTCAAACATAACTTCGTCTATTCGCATCTTGAACATGCGAAACGTTGCACGAAAGCTAAACTAGCAAGTTAGAGTTCTAAGAACACTAAATAGAGTACAAAAGTCCATTTTCATGCTTCGAAATTGCTCAAGTCTCTCCATATACGAGTTTTCATGTTTTTACGCAATTTCAAACATAAGTTGGTCTATTTGCATCTTCACCTTACGAAACGTTGCACGAATGCTAAACTAGCACGTTAGACTTCTAAGAACACTAAATGGAGTACAACGATCCACATTGATGCTTTGGAATTGCTCAACTCTCACAAAAGATGAGCTTTTCACTTTTTTGAGCAATTTCAAACATAACTTGGTCTAATCGTATGTTTACCATACGAAACATTACACGAAGGCGAAACTAGCAAGTTAGAATTCCAAGAACACTAAATAGAGTACAACAGTCCACATTGATGCTTTTGAATTGCTCAACTCTCTCCACATACAAGCTTTTCACGTTTTCGTTCAATTTGAAACATAACGTGGTCTATTCGCATCTTTACCTTACGAAACACTGCAGGAAGCCTAAACTAGCAAGTTAGACTTCTAAGAACACTAAATAGAGTGCAACGGTCCACATTGATGCTTTGGAATTGCTAAACTCTCTCCATAGACGAGCTTTTCACGTTTTTACGCAATTTCAAACATAACTGGCTCTGTTCGCATCTTTACCTTACGAAACATTGCACGAATGCTCAACTAGCAAGTTAGACTTCTAAGAATACCAAAACCACATTGATGCTTTGGAATTGCTCAACTCTATCCACAGACGAGCTTTTCACGTTTTTGTCCAATTTCAAACATAACTTGGTCTATTCACATCTTTAACTTACGAAACGTTGCACGAAAGCTAAACTAGCAAGTTTGACTTCTAAGAACACTAAATGGACTACAACGGTCCACATTGACGCTTTGGAATTGCTTAACTCTCTCCATAGACGAGCATTTCACGTTTAATGCAATTTCAAACATAACTTGGTCTATTCGCATCTTTAACTTACGAACGTTGCACGAAAGCTAAACTAGCAAGTTAGACTTCTAAGAACACAAAATAGAGTACAACGGTCCATATTGATGCTTTGGAATTGCTCAACTCTCTCCATAAACGAGCTTTTCACATTTTTACGCAATTTCAAACATAACTTGGTCTGTTCGCATCTTTACCTTACGAAACGTTGCGCGAACGCTCAATTAGCAAGTTAGACTTCTAAGAATACCAAAACCACATTGATGCTTTGGAATTGCTCAACTCTCTCCACAGACGAGCTTTTCACGTTTTTATGCTATTTAAAACATAACTTGGTCTATTCACATCTTTAACTTACGAAACGTTGCACGAAAGCCAAACTAGCAAGTTTCACTTCCAAGAACACTAAATAGAGTACAACAGTCCACATTGATGCTTTGGAATTGCTCAACTCTCTCCATAGACAAGCATTTCACGTTTAATGCAATTTCAAACATAACTTCGTCTATTCGCATCTTGAACATGCGAAACGTTGCACGAAAGCTAAACTAGCAAGTTAGAGTTCTAAGAACACTAAATAGAGTACAAAAGTCCATTTTCATGCTTCGAAATTGCTCAAGTCTCTCCATATACGAGTTTTCATGTTTTTACGCAATTTCAAACATAAGTTGGTCTATTTGCATCTTCACCTTACGAAACGTTGCACGAATGCTAAACTAGCACGTTAGACTTCTAAGAACACTAAATGGAGTACAACGATCCACATTGATGCTTTGGAATTGCTCAACTCTCACAAAAGATGAGCTTTTCACTTTTTTGAGCAATTTCAAACATAACTTGGTCTAATCGTATGTTTACCATACGAAACATTACACGAAGGCGAAACTAGCAAGTTAGAATTCCAAGAACACTAAATAGAGTACAACAGTCCACATTGATGCTTTTGAATTGCTCAACTCTCTCCACATACAAGCTTTTCACGTTTTCGTTCAATTTGAAACATAACGTGGTCTATTCGCATCTTTACCTTACGAAACACTGCAGGAAGCCTAAACTAGCAAGTTAGACTTCTAAGAACACTAAATAGAGTGCAACGGTCCACATTGATGCTTTGGAATTGCTAAACTCTCTCCATAGACGAGCTTTTCACGTTTTTACGCAATTTCAAACATAACTGGCTCTGTTCGCATCTTTACCTTACGAAACATTGCACGAATGCTCAACTAGCAAGTTAGACTTCTAAGAATACCAAAACCACATTGATGCTTTGGAATTGCTCAACTCTATCCACAGACGAGCTTTTCACGTTTTTGTCCAATTTCAAACATAACTTGGTCTATTCACATCTTTAACTTACGAAACGTTGCACGAAAGCTAAACTAGCAAGTTTGACTTCTAAGAACACTAAATGGACTACAACGGTCCACATTGACGCTTTGGAATTGCTTAACTCTCTCCATAGACGAGCATTTCACGTTTAATGCAATTTCAAACATAACTTGGTCTATTCGCATCTTTAACTTACGAACGTTGCACGAAAGCTAAACTAGCAAGTTAGACTTCTAAGAACACAAAATAGAGTACAACGGTCCAT
Source organism: Tripterygium wilfordii (assembly GCF_013401445.1). Lineage (NCBI taxonomy): Eukaryota > Viridiplantae > Streptophyta > Magnoliopsida > Celastrales > Celastraceae > Tripterygium > Tripterygium wilfordii. The sequence goes on from NC_052236.1 coordinate 5,539,886, forward strand.
ATTGATGCTTTGGAATTGCTCAACTCTCTCCATAAACGAGCTTTTCACATTTTTACGCAATTTCAAACATAACTTGGTCTGTTCGCATCTTTACCTTACGAAACGTTGCGCGAACGCTCAATTAGCAAGTTAGACTTCTAAGAATACCAAAACCACATTGATGCTTTGGAATTGCTCAACTCTCTCCACAGACGAGCTTTTCACGTTTTTATGCTATTTAAAACATAACTTGGTCTATTCACATCTTTAACTTACGAAACGTTGCACGAAAGCCAAACTAGCAAGTTTCACTTCCAAGAACACTAAATAGAGTACAACAGTCCACATTGATGCTTTGGAATTGCTCAACTCTCTCCATAGACAAGCATTTCACGTTTAATGCAATTTCAAACATAACTTCGTCTATTCGCATCTTGAACATGCGAAACGTTGCACGAAAGCTAAACTAGCAAGTTAGAGTTCTAAGAACACTAAATAGAGTACAAAAGTCCATTTTCATGCTTCGAAATTGCTCAAGTCTCTCCATATACGAGTTTTCATGTTTTTACGCAATTTCAAACATAAGTTGGTCTATTTGCATCTTCACCTTACGAAACGTTGCACGAATGCTAAACTAGCACGTTAGACTTCTAAGAACACTAAATGGAGTACAACGATCCACATTGATGCTTTGGAATTGCTCAACTCTCACAAAAGATGAGCTTTTCACTTTTTTGAGCAATTTCAAACATAACTTGGTCTAATCGTATGTTTACCATACGAAACATTACACGAAGGCGAAACTAGCAAGTTAGAATTCCAAGAACACTAAATAGAGTACAACAGTCCACATTGATGCTTTTGAATTGCTCAACTCTCTCCACATACAAGCTTTTCACGTTTTCGTTCAATTTGAAACATAACGTGGTCTATTCGCATCTTTACCTTACGAAACACTGCAGGAAGCCTAAACTAGCAAGTTAGACTTCTAAGAACACTAAATAGAGTGCAACGGTCCACATTGATGCTTTGGAATTGCTAAACTCTCTCCATAGACGAGCTTTTCACGTTTTTACGCAATTTCAAACATAACTGGCTCTGTTCGCATCTTTACCTTACGAAACATTGCACGAATGCTCAACTAGCAAGTTAGACTTCTAAGAATACCAAAACCACATTGATGCTTTGGAATTGCTCAACTCTATCCACAGACGAGCTTTTCACGTTTTTGTCCAATTTCAAACATAACTTGGTCTATTCACATCTTTAACTTACGAAACGTTGCACGAAAGCTAAACTAGCAAGTTTGACTTCTAAGAACACTAAATGGACTACAACGGTCCACATTGACGCTTTGGAATTGCTTAACTCTCTCCATAGACGAGCATTTCACGTTTAATGCAATTTCAAACATAACTTGGTCTATTCGCATCTTTAACTTACTAACGTTGCACGAAAGCTAAACTAGCAAGTTAGACTTCTAAGAACACTAAATAGAGTACAAAGGTCCATTTTCATGCTTCGGAATTGCTCAAGTCTCTCCATATACGAGTCTTCATGTTCTTACGCAATTTCAAACATAAGTTGGCCTATTTGCATCTTCACCTTACGAAACGTTGCACGAAGGCTGAACTAGCACGTTAGATTTCTAAGAACACTAAATGGAGTACAACGGTCCACATTGATGCCTTGGAATTGCTCAACTCTCTCAAAAGATGAGCTTTTCACGTTTTTGAGCAATTTCTAACATAACTTGGTCTAATCGCATGTTTACCATACGAAACGTTGCACGAAGGCGAAACTAGCAAGTTAGAATTCCAAGAACACTAAATAGAGTACAACAGTCCACATTGATGCTTTGGAATTGCTTAACTCTCTCCACAGACGAGCTTTTCACGTTTTTGTGCACTTTCAAGCATAACTGGGTCTATTCGCATCGTTACCTTACGAAACGTTGCAGGAAGGCTAAACTAGAAAGTTAGACTTCTAAGAACACTAAATAGAGCACAACGGTCCACATTGATGCACTGGAATTGCTCAACTCTCTCCGCTAACGAGCTTTTCACGTTTTTGTGCAAGTTCAAACATAACTTGGTCTATTCACATCATTACCTTACGAAACGTTGCATGAAGGCTAAACGACCAAGTTAGACTTCTAAGAACACTAAATAGAGCACAACGATCCACATTGATGCTTTGCAATTGCTCAACTCTCTCCATAGACGAGCTTTTCACGTTTTTGTGCAATTTCAACATAACTTGGTCTACTCGGATATTTAACTTACGAAATGTTGCACGAAAGCTAAACTAGCAAGTTAGACATCTCAGAACACTAAATAGAGTACAACGGTCCATTTTCATTCTTCAAAATTGCACAACTCTCTCCATAGACGAGCTTTGCATGTTTTTGTGTAATTTCAAACATAACTTGGTCTCTTTGCATGTTTACCTTACGAAACGTTGCACGAAGGCTAAACTAGCAAGTTAGATTTCTAAGAACACAAAACAGAGTACAATGGTCCACATTGATGCTTTGGAATTGCTCAACTCTCCCTATAGACGTGCCTTTCACTTTTTGTGCAATTTCAAACATAACTTGGTCTATTCACATCTTTACCCTACGAAACATTGCACGAAGATTAAACTAGCAAGTTAGACTTCTAAGAACACTAAATGGAGTACAATGGTCCGCATTGATGATTTGGAATTTCTCAACTCTCTCCATAGACGAGCTTTTCACGTTTTTGGGCAATTTCAAAACATAACTTGGTCTAAGAACACTAAATAGAGTACAAAGGTCCATTTTCATGCTTCGGAATTGCTCAACTCTCTCCATAGGTGAGTTTTCATGTTTTTATGCAATTTCAAACATAACTTGGCCTATTTGCATCTTTACCTTACGAAACGTTGCACGAAGGATAAACTAGCAAGTTAGACTTCTAAGAACACTAAATAGAGTACAACGGTCCTAATTGATGCTTTGGAATTGCTCAACTCTCTCCATAGATGGGCTTTTCACATTTTTGTACAATTGCAACATTACTTGGCCTATTCGGATATTTAACTTACGAAATGTTGCACGAAAGTTAAACTAGCAAGTTAGACTACTAAGAACACTAAATAGAGTACAACGGTCGATTTTCATGCTTCAAAATTGCTCAACCCTCTCCATAGACGAGTTTTGCATGTTTTTGTGTAATTTCAAACATAACTGGGTGTATTTGCATTTTTACCTTACGAAACGTTGCACGAAGGCTAAACTAGCAAGTTAGATTTCTAAGAACACAAAATGGAGTACAATGGTCCACATTGATGCTTTGGAATTGCTCAACTCTCTCCATAGACGAGCTTTTCACGTTTTTGTGCAACTTCAAACATAACTTTGTCTATTCACATCTTTACCTTACGAAACATTGCACGAAGGCCAAACTAGCAAGTTAGACTTCTAAGAACACTAAATAGAGTACAACGGTCCGCATTGATGATTTGGAATTGCTCAACTCTCTCCATAGATGAGCTTTTCATGTTTTTGGTCAATTTCAAACATAACTTGGTCTATTCGCATCTTTACCATACGAAACGTTGCACGAAGGCTAAACAAGCAAGTGAGACTTCTAAGAACAGTAAATAGAGTACAATAGTCCTCATTGATGCTTTGGAATTGCTCAACTCTCTCCATGGACATGCTTTTCACGTTTTCGTTCAATTTCAAACATAACTTGGTCTATTCACATCTTTACCTTACAAAACGTTGCACGAAGGCTAAACTAGAAAGTTAGACTTCTAAGAATACTAAATAGAGTACAACGGTCCACATTGATGCTTTGGAATTGCTCAACCCTCTCCACAGATGAGCTTTTCACGTTTTTATGGTATTTAAAACATAACTTGGTCTATTCGCATCTTTAACTTACGAAACGTTGCACGAAAGCCAAACTAGCAAGTTTCACTTCCAAGAACACTAAATAGAGTACAACGGTCCACATTGATGCTTTGGAATTGCTCAACTCTCTCCATAGACAAGCATTTCACGTTTAATGCAATTTCAAACATAACTTCGTCTATTCGCATCTTGAACATGCGAAACGTTGCACGAAAGCTAAACTAGCAAGTTAGAGTTCTAAGAACACTAAATAGAGTACAAAGGTCCATTTTCATGCTTCGGAATTGCTCAAGTCTCTCCATATACGAGTTTTCATGTTTTTACGCAATTTCAAACATAAGTTGGTCTATTTGCATCTTCACCTTACGAAACGTTGCACGAATGCTAAACTAGCACGTTAGACTTCTAAGAACACTAAATGGAGTACAACGATCCACATTGATGCTTTGGAATTGCTCAACTCTCACAAAAGATGAGCTTTTCACTTTTTTGAGCAATTTCAAACATAACTTGGTCTAATCGCATGTTTACCATACGAAACATTACACGAAGGCGAAACTAGCAAGTTGGAATTCCAAGAACACTAAATAGAGTACAACAGTCCACATTGATGCTTTTGAATTGCTCAACTCTCTCCACATACAAGCTTTTCACGTTTTCATTCAATTTGAAACATAACGTGGTCTATTGGCATCTTTACCTTACGAAACACTGCAGGAAGCCTAATCTAGCAAGTTAGACTTCTAAGAACACTAAATAGAGTGCAACGGTCCACATTGATGCTTTGGAATTGCTAAACTCTTTCCATAGACGAGCTTTTCACGTTTTTACGCAATTTCAAACATAACTGGCTCTGTTCGCATCTTTACCTTACGAAACATTGCACGAATGCTCAACTAGCAAGTTAGACTTCTAAGAATACCAAAACCACATTGATGCTTTGGAATTGCTCAACTCTATCCACAGACGAGCTTTTCATGTTTTTGTCCAATTTCAAACATAACTTGGTCAATTCACATCTTTAACTTACGAAACGTTGCACGAAAGCTAAACTAGCAAGTTTGACTTCTAAGAACACTAAATAGACTACAACGGTCCACATTGACGCTTTGGAATTGCTTAACTCTCTCCATAGACGAGCATTTCACGTTTAATGCAATTTCAAACATAACTTGGTCTATTCGCATCTTTAACTTACGAACGTTGCACGAAAGCTAAACTAGCAAGTTAGACTTCTAAGAACACTAAATAGAGTACAAAGGTCCATTTTCATGCTTCAGAATTGCTCAAGTCTCTCCATATACGAGTCTTCATGTTTTTACGCAATTTCAAACAAAAGTTGGCCTATTTGCATCTTCACCTTACGAAACGTTGCACGAAGGCTGAACTAGCACGTTAGACTTCTAAGAACACTAAATGGAGTACAACGGTCCACATTGATGCCTTGGAATTGCTCAACTCTCTCAAAAGATGAGCTTTTCACGTTTTTGAGCAATTTCTAACATAACTTGGTCTAATCGCATGTTTACCATACGAAACGTTGCACGAAGGCGAAACTAGCAAGTTAGAATTCCAAGAACACTAAATAGAGTACAACAGTCCACATTGATGCTTTGGAATTGCTTAACTCTCTCCACAGACGAGCTTTTCACGTTTTTGTGCACTTTCAAGCATAACTGGGTCTATTCGCATCGTTACCTTACGAAACGTTGCAGGAAGGCTAAACTAGAAAGTTAGACTTCTAAGAACACTAAATAGAGTACAACGGTCCACATTGATGCATTGGAATTGCTCAACTCTCTCCGCTAATGAGCTTTTCACGTTTTTGTGCAAGTTCAAACATAACTTGGTCTATTCACATCATTACCTTACGAAACGTTGCATGAAGGCTAAACGACCAAGTTAGACTTCTAAGAACACTAAATAGAGTACAACGGTCCACATTGATGCTTTGCAATTGCTCAACTCTCTCCATAGACGAGCTTTTCACGTTTTTGTGCAATTTCAACATAACTTGGTCTATTCGGATATTTAACTTACGAAATGTTGCACGAAAGCTAAACTAGCAAGTTAGACATCTCAGAACACTAAATAGAGTACAACGGTCCATTTTCATTCTTCAAAATTGTACAACTCTCTCCGTAGACGAGCTTTGCATGTTTTTGTGTAATTTCAAACATAACTTGGTCTCTTTGCATGTTTACCTTACGAAACGTTGCACCAAGGCTAAACTAGCAAGTTAGATTTCTAAGAACACAAAACAGAGTACAATGGTCCACATTGATGCTTTGGAATTGCTCAACTCTCCCTATAGATGTGCCTTTCACTTTTTGTGCAATTTCAAACATAACTTGGTCTATTCACATCTTTACCCTACGAAACATTGCACGAAGACTAAACTAGCAAGTTAGACTTCTAAGAACACTAAATGGAGTACAATGGTCCGCATTGATGATTTGGAATTTCTCAACTCTCTCCATAGACGAGCTTTTCACGTTTTTGGGCAATTTCAAAACATAACTTGGTCTAAGAACACTAAATAGAGTACAAAGGTCCATTTTCATGCTTCGGAATTGATCAACTCTCTCCACAGGTGAGTTTTCATGTTTTTATGCAATTTCAAACATAACTTGGCCTATTTGCATCTTTACCTTACGAAACGTTGCACGAAGGATAAACTAGCAAGTTAGACTTCTAAGAACACTAAATAAAGTACAACGGTCCTAATTGATGCTTTGGAATTGCTCAACTCTCTCCATAGATGAGCTTTTCACGTTTTTGTACAATTGCAACATTACTTGGCCTATTCGGATATTTAACTTACGAAATGTTGCACGAAAGTTAAACTAGCAAGTTAGACTACTAAGAACACTAAATAGAGTACAACGGTCGATTTTCATGCTTCAAAATTGCTCAACCCTCTCCATAGACGAGTTTTGCATGTTTTTGTGTAATTTCAAACATAACTGGGTGTATTTGCATTTTTACCTTACGAAACGTTGCACGAAGGCTAAACTAGCAAGTTAGATTTCTAAGAACACAAAATGGAGTACAATGGTCCACATTGATGCTTTGGAATTGCTCAACTCTCTCCATAGACGAGCTTTTCACGTTTTTGTGCAACTTCAAACATAACTTTGTCTATTCACATCTTTACCTTACGAAACATTGCACGAAGGCCAAACTAGCAAGTTAGACTTCTAAGAACACTAAATAGAGTACAACGGTCCGCATTGATGATTTGGAATTGCTCAACTCTCTCCATAGATGAGCTTTTCATGTTTTTGGTCAATTTCAAACATAACTTGGTCTATTCGCATCTTTACCATACGAAACGTTGCACGAAGGCTAAACAAGCAAGTGAGACTTCTAAGAACAGTAAATAGAGTACAATAGTCCTCATTGATGCTTTGGAATTGCTCAACTCTCTCCATGGACATGCTTTTCACGTTTTCGTTCAATTTCAAACATCACTTGGTCTATTCACATCTTTACCTTAAAAAACGTTGCACGAAGGCTAAACTAGCAAGTTAGACTTCTAAGAATACTAAATAGAGTACAACGGTCCACATTGATGCTTTGGAATTGCTCAACTCTCTCCATAGACAAGCATTTCACGTTTAATGCAATTTCAAACATAACTTCGTCTATTCGCATCTTGAACATGCGAAACGTTGCACGAAAGCTAAACTAGCAAGTTAGAGTTCTAAGAACACTAAATAGAGTGCAAAGGTCCATTTTCATGCTTCGGAATTGCTCAAGTCTCTCCATATACGAGTTTTCATGTTTTTACGCAATTTCAAACATAAGTTGGTCTATTTGCATCTTCACCTTACGAAACGTTGCACGAATGCTAAACTAGCACGTTAGACTTCTAAGAACACTAAATGGAGTACAACGATCCACATTGATGCTTTGGAATTGCTCAACTCTCACAAAAGATGAGCTTTTCACTTTTTTGAGCAATTTCAAACATAACTTGGTCTAATCGCATGTTTACCATACGAAACATTACACGAAGGCGAAACTAGCAAGCTGGAATTCCAAGAACACTAAATAGAGTACAACAGTCCACATTGATGCTTTTGAATTGCTCAACTCTCTCCACATACAAGCTTTTCACGTTTTCGTTCAATTTGAAACATAACGTGGTCTATTCGCATCTTTACCTTACGAAACACTGCAGGAAGCCTAAACTAGCAAGTTAGACTTCTAAGAACACTAAATAGAGTGCAACGGTCCACATTGATGCTTTGGAATTGCTAAACTCTCTCCATAGACGAGCTTTTCACGTTTTTACGCAATTTCAAACATAACTGGCTCTGTTCGCATCTTTACCTTACGAAACGTTGCACGAATGCTCAACTAGCAAGTTAGACTTCTAAGAATACCAAAACCACATTGATGCTTTGGAATTGCTCAACTCTATCCACAGACGAGCTTTTCACGTTTTTGTCCAATTTCAAACATAACTTGGTCAATTCACATATTTAACTTACGAAACGTTGCACGAAAGCTAAACTAGCAAGTTTGACTTCTAAGAACACTAAATAGACTACAACGGTCCACATTGACGCTTCGGAATTGCTTAACTCTCTCCATAGACGAGCATTTCACGTTTAATGCAATTTCAAACATAACTTGGTCTATTCGCATCTTTAACTTACGAACGTTGCACGAAAGCTAAACTAGCAAGTTAGACTTCTAAGAACACTAAATAGAGTACAAAGGTCCATTTTCATGCTTCAGAATTGCTCAAGTCTCTCCATATACGAGTCTTCATGTTTTTACGCAATTTCAAACAAAAGTTGGCCTATTTGCATCTTCACCTTACGAAACGTTGCACGAAGGCTAAACTAGCACGTTAGACTTCTAAGAACACTAAATGGAGTACAACGGTCCACATTGATGCCTTGGAATTGCTCAACTCTCTCAAAAGATGAGCTTTTCACGTTTTTGAGCAATTTCTAACATAACTTGGTCTAATCGCATGTTTACCATACGAAACGTTGCACGAAGGCGAAACTAGCAAGTTAGAATTCCAAGAACACTAAATCGAGTACAACAGTCCACATTGATGCTTTGGAATTGCTTAACTCTCTCCACATACGAGCTTTTCACGTTTTTGTGCACTTTCAAGCATAACTGGGTCTATTCGCATCGTTACCTTATGAAACGTTACAGGAAGGCTAAACTAGAAAGTTAGACTTCTAAGAACACTAAATAGAGCACAACGGTCCACATTGATGCATTGGAATTGCTCAACTCTCTCCGCTAACGAGCTTTTCACGTTTTTGTGCAAGTTCAAACATAACTTGGTATATTCACATCATTACCTTACGAAACGTTGCATGAAGGCTAAATGACCAAGTTAGACTTCTAAGAACACTAAATAGAGTACAACGGTCCACATTGATGCTTTGCAATTGCTCAACTCTCTCCATAGACGAGCTTTTCACGTTTTTGTGCAATTTCAACATAACTTGGTCTATTCGGATATTTAACTTACGAAATGTTGCACGAAAGCTAAACTAGCAAGTTAGACATCTCAGAACACTAAATAGAGTACAACGGTCCATTTTCATTCTTCAAAATTGTACAACTCTCTCCATAGACGAGCTTTGCATGTTTTTGTGTAATTTCAAACATAACTTGGTCTCTTTGCATGTTTACCTTACAAAACGTTGCACGAAGGCTAAACTAGCAAGTTAGATTTCTAAGAACACAAAACAGAGTACAATGGTCCACATTGATGCTTTGGAATTGCTCAACTCTCCCTATAGACGTGCCTTTCACTTTTTGTGCAATTTCAAACATAACTTGGTCTATTCACATCTTTACCCTACGAAACATTGCACGAAGACTAAACTAGCAATTTAGGCTTCTAAGAACACTAAATGGAGTACAATGGTCCGCATTGATGATTTGGAATTTCTCAACTCTCTCCATAGACGAGCTTTTCACGTTTTTGGGCAATTTCAAAACATAACTTGGTCTAAGAACACTAAATAGAGTACAAAGGTCCATTTTCATGCTTCGGAATTGATCAACTCTCTCCATAGGTGAGTTTTCATGTTTTTATGCAATTTCAAACATAACTTGGCCTATTTGCATCTTTACCTTACGAAACGTTGCACGAAGGATAAACTAGCAAGTTAGACTTCAAAGAACACTAAATAAAGTACAACGGTCCTAATTGATGCTTTGGAATTGCTCAACTCTCTCGATAGATGAGCTTTTCACGTTTTTGTACAATTGCAACATTACTTGGCCTATTCGGATATTTAACTTACGAAATGTTGCACGAAAGTTAAACTAGCAAGTTAGACTACTAAGAACACTAAATAGAGTACAACGGTCGATTTTCATGCTTCAAAATTGCTCAACCCTCTCCATAGACGAGTTTTGCATGTTTTTGTGTAATTTCAAACATAACTGGGTGTATTTGCATTTTTACCTTACGAAACGTTGCACGAAGGCTAAACTAGCAAGTTAGATTTCTAAGAACACAAAATGGAGTACAATGGTCCACATTGATGCTTTGGAATTGCTCAACTCTCTCCATAGACGAGCTTTTCACGTTTTTGTGCAACTTCAAACATAACTTTGTCTATTCACATCTTTACCTTACGAAACATTGCACGAAGGCCAAACTAGCAAGTTAGACTTCTAAGAACACTAAATAGAGTACAACGGTCCGCATTGATGATTTGGAATTGCTCAACTCTCTCCATAGATGAGCTTTTCATGTTTTTGGTCAATTTCAAACATAACTTGGTCTATTCGCATCTTTGCCATACGAAACGTTGCACGAAGGCTAAACAAGCAAGTGAGACTTCTAAGAACAGTAAATAGAGTACAATAGTCCTCATTGATGCTTTGGAATTGCTCAACTCTCTCCATGGACATGCTTTTCACGTTTTCGTTCAATTTCAAACATCACTTGGTCTATTCACATCTTTACCTTACAAAACGTTGCACGAAGGCTAAACTAGCAAGTTAGACTTCTAAGAATACTAAATAGAGTACAACGGTCCACATTGATGCTTTGGAATTGCTCAACTCTCTCCACAGACGAGCTTTTCACGTTTTTATGCTATTTAAAACATAACTTGGTCTATTCGCATCTTTAACTTACGAAACGTTGCACGAAAGCCAAACTAGCAAGTTTCACTTCCAAGAACACTAAATAGAGTACAACGGTCCACATTGATGCTTTGGAATTGCTCAACTCTCTCCATAGACAAGCATTTCACGTTTAATGCAATTTCAAACATAACTTCGTCTATTCGCATCTTGAACATGCGAAACGTTGCACGAAAGCTAAACTAGCAAGTTAGAGTTCTAAGAACACTAAATAGAGTGCAAAGGTCCATTTTCATGCTTCGGAATTGCTCAAGTCTCTCCATATACGAGTTTTCATGTTTTTACGCAATTTCAAACATAAGTTGGTCTATTTGCATCTTCACCTTACGAAACGTTGCACGAATGCTAAACTAGCACGTTAGACTTCTAAGAACACTAAATGGAGTACAACGATCCACATTGATGCTTTGGAATTGCTCAACTCTCACAAAAGATGAGCTTTTCACTTTTTTGAGCAATTTCAAACATAACTTGGTCTAATCGCATGTTTACCATACGAAACATTACACGAAGGCGAAACTAGCAAGTTGGAATTCCAAGAACACTAAATAGAGTACAACAGTCCACATTGATGCTTTTGAATTGCTCAACTCTCTCCACATACAAGCTTTTCACGTTTTCGTTCAATTTGAAACATAACGTGGTCTATTCGCATCTTTACCTTACGAAACACTGCAGGAAGCCTAAACTAGCAAGTTAGACTTCTAAGAACACTAAATAGAGTGCAACGGTCCACATTGATGCTTTGGAATTGCTAAACTCTCTCCATAGATGAGCTTTTCACGTTTTTACGCAATTTCAAACATAACTGGCTCTGTTCGCATCTTTACCTTACGAAACGTTGCACGAATGCTCAACTAGCAAGTTAGACTTCTAAGAATACCAAAACCACATTGATGCTTTGGAATTGCTCAACTCTATCCACAGACGAGCTTTTCACGTTTTTGTCCAATTTCAAACATAACTTGGTCAATTCACATATTTAACTTACGAAACGTTGCACGAAAGCTAAACTAGCAAGTTTGACTTCTAAGAACACTAAATAGACTACAACGGTCCACATTGACGCTTCGGAATTGCTTAACTCTCTCCATAGACGAGCATTTCACGTTTAATGCAATTTCAAACATAACTTGGTCTATTCGCATCTTTAACTTACGAACGTTGCACGAAAGCTAAACTAGCAAGTTAGACTTCTAAGAACACTAAATAGAGTACAAAGGTCCATTTTCATGCTTCAGAATTGCTCAAGTCTCTCCATATACGAGTCTTCATGTTTTTACGCAATTTCAAACAAAAGTTGGCCTATTTGCATCTTCACCTTACGAAACGTTGCACGAAGGCTGAACTAGCACGTTAGACTTCTAAGAACACTAAATGGAGTACAACGGTCCACATTGATGCCTTGGAATTGCTCAACTCTCTCAAAAGATGAGCTTTTCACGTTTTTGAGCAATTTCTAACATAACTTGGTCTAATCGCATGTTTACCATACGAAACGTTGCACGAAGGCGAAACTAGCAAGTTAGAATTCCAAGAACACTAAATCGAGTACAACAGTCCACATTGATGCTTTGGAATTGCTTAACTCTCTCCACATACGAGCTTTTCACGTTTTTGTGCACTTTCAAGCATAACTGGGTCTATTCGCATCGTTACCTTACGAAACGTTACAGGAAGGCTAAACTAGAAAGTTAGACTTCTAAGAACACTAAATAGAGCACAACGGTCCACATTGATGCATTGGAATTGCTCAACTCTCTCCGCTAACGAGCTTTTCACGTTTTTGTGCAAGTTCAAACATAACTTGGTATATTCACATCATTACCTTACGAAACGTTGCATGAAGGCTAAATGACCAAGTTAGACTTCTAAGAACACTAAATAGAGTACAACGGTCCACATTGATGCTTTGCAATTGCTCAACTCTCTCCATAGACGAGCTTTTCACGTTTTTGTGCAATTTCAACATAACTTGGTCTATTCGGATATTTAACTTACGAAATGTTGCACGAAAGCTAAACTAGCAAGTTAGACATCTCAGAACACTAAATAGAGTACAACGGTCCATTTTCATTCTTCAAAATTGTACAACTCTCTCCATAGACGAGCTTTGCATGTTTTTGTGTAATTTCAAACATAACTTGGTCTCTTTGCATGTTTACCTTACAAAACGTTGCACGAAGGCTAAACTAGCAAGTTAGATTTCTAAGAACACAAAACAGAGTACAATGGTCCACATTGATGCTTTGGAATTGCTCAACTCTCCCTATAGACGTGCCTTTCACTTTTTGTGCAATTTCAAACATAACTTGGTCTATTCACATCTTTACCCTACGAAACATTGCACGAAGACTAAACTAGCAATTTAGACTTCTAAGAACACTAAATGGAGTACAATGGTCCGCATTGATGATTTGGAATTTCTCAACTCTCTCCATAGACGAGCTTTTCACGTTTTTGGGCAATTTCAAAACATAACTTGGTCTAAGAACACTAAATAGAGTACAAAGGTCCATTTTCATGCTTCGGAATTGCTCAACTCTCTCCATAGGTGAGTTTTCATGTTTTTATGCAATTTCAAACATAAATTGGCCTATTTGCATCTTTACCTTACGAAACGTTGCACGAAGGATAAACTAGCAAGTTAGACTTCTAAGAACACTAAATAGAGTACAACGGTCCTAATTGATGCTTTGGAATTGCTCAACTCTCTCCATAGATGAGCTTTTCACGTTTTTGTACAATTGCAACATTACTTGGCCTATTCGGATATTTAACTTACGAAATGTTGCACGAAAGTTAAACTAGCAAGTTAGACTACTAAGAACACTAAATAGAGTACAACGGTCGATTTTCATGCTTCAAAATTGCTCAACCCTCTCCATAGACGAGTTTTGCATGTTTTTGTGTAATTTCAAACATAACTGGGTGTATTTGCATTTTTACCCTATGAAACGTTGCACGAAGGCTAAACTAGCAAGTTAGATTTCTAAGAACACAAAATGGAGTACAATGGTCCACATTGATGCTTTGGAATTGCTCAACTCTCTCCATAGACGAGCTTTTCACGTTTTTGTGCAACTTCAAACATAACTTTGTCTATTCACATCTTTACCTTACGAAACATTGCACGAAGGCCAAACTAGCAAGTTAGACTTCTAAGAACACTAAATAGAGTACAACGGTCCGCATTGATGATTTGGAATTGCTCAACTCTCTCCATAGATGAGCTTTTCATGTTTTTGGTCAATTTCAAACATAACTTGGTCTATTCGCATCTTTACCATACGAAACGTTGCACGAACGCTAAACAAGCAAGTGAGACTTCTAAGAACAGTAAATAGAGTACAATAGTCCTCATTGATGCTTTGGAATTGCTCAACTCTCTCCATGGACATGCTTTTCACGTTTTCGTTCAATTTCAAACATAACTTGGTCTATTCACATCTTTACCTTACAAAACGTTGCACGAAGGCTAAACTAGCAAGCTAGACTTCTAAGAATACTAAATAGAGTACAACGGTCCACATTGATGCTTTGGAATTGCTCAACTCTCTCCATAGACGAGCTTTTCATGTTTTTGCGCAATTTCAAACATAACTTGGTCTATTCTAATCTTTACCTTACGAAACGTTGCACGAACGCTCAACTGGCATGTTAGACTTCTAAGAATACTCAAACCACATTGATTCTTTGGAATTGGTCAACTCTGTCCACAGACGAGTTTTTCACGTTTTTGTCCAATTTCAAACATAACTTGACCCATTCGCATCTTTAACTTATGAAATGTTGCACGAAAGCTAAACTAGCAAGTTAGACTTCTAAGAACACTAAATAGAGCGTAACGGTCCATTTTGATGCTTCGGAATTGCTCAACTCTCTCCATATACGAGTTTCCATGTTTTTATGCAATTTCAAACAGAACTTGGTCTATCTGCATCTTTACCTTACGAATTGTTGCACGAAGGCTAAACTAGCAAGTTAGACTTCTAAGAACACTAAATAGAGTACAACGGTCCACATTGATGCTTTGGAATTGCTCAACTCTTTCCATAGACGAGTTTTTCACCTTTTTGTGCAATTTCAAACATAACTTGGTCTATTCACATCTTTACCTTACGAAACGTTGCACGAGGGCTAGACTAGCAAGTTAGACTTCTAAGAGAACTAAATAGAGTACAACGGTGCACATTGATGCTTTGGAATTGCTCAACTCTCTCCACAGACAAGATTTTCACGTTTTTGTTCCATTTAAAACATAACTTGGTCTATCCGCATCTTTACCTTACGAAACGTTGCGTGAAGGCGAAACTAGCAAGTTAGACTTGTAAGAACACTAAATACAGTACAACGGTCCACATTGATGCATTGGAATTGCTCAACTCTCTCCATAGACGAGCTTTTCACGTTTTTATGCAATTTCGAACATAACTTGGTCTATTCGCATCTTTACCTTAAGAAACGTTGCACGAAGGCTAAACTAGCAAGTTAGGCTTCTAAGAACACTAAATAGAGTACAACAGTCCACCTTGATGCATTGGAATTGCTCAACTCTCTCCACGGACAAGCTTTTCACGTTTTCATTCATTTTCAAACATAACTTGGTCTATTCACATTTTTACCTTACCAAATGTTGCACAAAGGCTAAACTAGCAAGTTAGACTTCTAAGAATACTAAATAGAGTACAACGGTCCACATTGATGCTTTGGAATTGCTCAACTCTCTCCATAGATGAGCTTTTCACGTTTTTGTGCAATTTCAAACATAACTTGGTCTATTCGCAACTTTACCTTACGAAACGTTGCACGAAGGCTAAACTAGCAAGTTAGACTTCTAAGAATACTAAATAGAGTACAACGGTCCACCTTGATGCATTGGAATTGCTCAACTCTCTCCACTGACGAGTTTTCAAGTTTTTGTGCAATTTCAAACATAACTTGGTCTATTCGCATCTTTACCTTACGAAACGTTGCACAAAGGCTAAAATAGCAAGTTAGACTTCTAAGAACAGTAAATAGAGTACAACAGTCCTCATCGATGCTTTGGAATTGCTCAACTCTCTCCACGGACAAGCTTTTCACGTTTTCGTTCATTTTGAAACATAACTTGGTCTATTCACATCTTTACCTTACAAAACGTTGCACGAAGGCTAAACTAGCAAGTTAGACTTCTAAGAATACTAAATAGAGTACAACGGTCCACATTGATGCTTTGGAATTGCTCAACTCTCTCCATAGATGAGCTTTTCACGTTTTTGCGGAATTTCAAACATAACTTGGTCTATTCGAATCTTTACCTTACAAAACGTTGCACGAACGCTCAACTGGCATGTTAGACTTCTAAGAATACTAAAACCACATTGATGCTTTGGAATTGGTCAACTCTCTCCACGAACGAGCTTTTCATGTTTTTGTCCAATGTCAAACATAACTTGGCCCATTCGCATCTTTAACTTATGAAATGTTGCACGAAAGCTAAACTAGCAAGTTAGACTTCTAAGAACACTAAATAGAGTGTAATGGTCCATTTTCATGCTTCGGAATTGCTCAACTCTCTCCATATACGAGTTTCCATCTTTTTACGCAATTTCAAACAGAACTTGGTCTATTTGCATCTTTACCTTACGAAACGTTGCGCGAAGGCTAAACAAGCAAGTTAGACTTGTAAGAACACTAAATAGAGTACAACGGTCCACATTGATGCATTAGAAGTGCTCAACCCTCTCCACAGACGAGCTTTTCACGTTTTTGTCCAATTTCAAACATAACTTGGTCTATTCGCATCTTTAACTTACGAAACCTTGCACGAAAGCTAAACTAGCAAGTTAGCCTACTAATAACACTAAATAGAGTACAATGGTCCATTTTCATGCTTCGGAGTTGCTCAACTATCTCCATGTACAAGTTTTCATGTTTTTGCGCAATTTCAAACATAACTTGGCCTATTGGCATCTTTACCTTACGAAACGTTGCACGAAGGCTAAACTAGCAAGTTACATTTCTAAGAACAGTAAATAGAGTACAATGGTCCACATTGATGCTTTGGAATTGCTCAACTCTCTCCATAGAGGAGCTTTTCACTTTTTTCTGTAATTTCAAACATAACTTGGTCCATTCGCATCTTTACCACACGAAACGTTGCACGAAGGCTAAACTACCAAGTTACACTTCTAAGAACACTAAATAGAGTACAATAGTCATCATTGATGCTTTGGAATTGGTCAACTCTCTCCACAGACAAGCTTTTCACGTTTTCGTTCAATTTCAAACATAACTTGGTCTATTCGCATCTTTAACTTACGAAACCTTGCACGAAAGCTAAACTAGCAAGTTAGCCTACTAATAACACTAAATAGAGTACAGTGGTCCATTTTCATGCTTCGGAGTTGCTCAACTATCTCCATGTACAAGTTTTCATGTTTTTGCGCAATTTCAAACATAACTTGGCCTATTGGCATCTTTACCTTACGAAACGTTGCACGAAGGCTAAACTAGCAAGTTACATTTCTAAGAACAGTAAATAGAGTACAATGGTCCACATTGATGCTTTGGAATTGCTCAACTCTCTCCATAGATGAGCTTTTCACGTTTTTGCGGAATTTCAAACATAACTTGGTCTATTCGAATCTTTACCTTACAAAACGTTGCACGAACGCTCAACTGCCATGTTAGACTTCTAAGAATACTAAAACCACATTGATGCTTTGGAATTGGTCAACTCTCTCCACGAACGAGCTTTTCATGTTTTTGTCCAATTTCAAACATAACTTGGCCCATTCGCATCTTTAACTTATGAAATGTTGCACGAAAGCTAAACTAGAAAGTTAGACTTCTAAGAACACTAAATAGGATGCAACGGTCCATTTTCATGCTTCGGAATTGCTCAACTCTCTCCATATACGAGTTTTCATGTTTTTACGCAATTTCAAACATAACTTGGCCTATTGGCATCTTTACCTTACGAAACGTTGCACGAAGGCTAAACTAGTAAGTTACATTTCTAAGAACACTAAATCGAGTACAATGGTCCACAATGATGCTTTGGAATTGCTCAACTCTCTCCATAGACGAGCTTTTCACATTTTTGTGTAATTTCAAATATAACTTGGTCCATTCGCATCTTTACCATACGAAACGTTGCCCGAAGGCTAAACTACTAAGTTACACTTCTAAGAACACTAAATAGAGTACAATAGTCCTCATTGATGCTTTGGAATTGGTCAACTCTCTCCACAGACAAGCATTTCATGTTTTTGTTCAATTTCAAACATAACTTGGTCTATTCGCATCATTACCTTACGAATTATTGCACGAAGGCTAAACTAGCAAGTTAGATTTGTAGGAACACTAAATAGAGTACAACGGTCCACGTTGATGCATTGGATTTGCTCAACCCTCTCCACAGACGAGCTTTTCACGTTTTTGTCCAATTTCAAACATAACTTGGTCTATTCGCATCTTTAACTTACGAAACCTTGCACGAAAGCTAAACTAGCAAGTTAGCCTACTAATAACACTAAATAGAGTACAGTGGTCCATTTTCATGCTTCGGAGTTGCTCAACTATCTCCATGTACAAGTTTTCATGTTTTTGCGCAATTTCAAACATAACTTGGCCTATTGGCATCTTTACCTTACGAAACGTTGCACGAAGGCTAAACTAGCAAGTTACATTTCTAAGAACAGTAAATAGAGTACAATGGTCCACATTGATGCTTTGGAATTGCTCAACTCTCTCCATAGAGGAGCTTTTCACTTTTTTCTGTAATTTCAAACATAACTTGGTCCATTCGCATCTTTACCACACGAAACGTTGCACGAAGGCTAAACTACCAAGTTACACTTCTAAGAACACTAAATAGAGTACAATAGTCCTCATTGATGCTTTCGAATTGGTCAACTCTCTCCATAGACGAGCTTTTCACGTTTTTGTGCAATTTCAAACATAACTTGGTCTATTCACATCTTTACCTTACGAAACATTGCACGAAGGCTAAACTAGCAAGTTAGACTTCTAAGTACACCAAATAGAATACAACGGTCCGCATTGATGATTTTGTATTGCTCAACTCTCTCCATAGACGAGCTTTTCCCGTTTTTGGATAATTTCAAACATAACTTGGTCTGTTCGCATCTTTACCATACGAAATATTGCGCGAAGGTGAAACTAGCAAGTTAGACTTCTAAGAACACTAAATAGAGTACAACAGTCTTCAATGATGCTTTGGAATTGCTCAACTCTCTCCACGGACAAGCTTTTCACGTTTTCGTTCAATTTCAAACGTAACTTGGTCTATTCGCATCTTTACCTTACGAAACGTTGCACGAACGCTCATCTAGCATGTTAGACTTCTAAGAATACTAAAACCACATTGATGCTTTGGAATTGGTCAACTCTCTCCACAGACGAGCTTTTCACGTTTTCTCCACTTTCAAACATAACTAAGTCTATTCGCATCTTTAACTTATTAAACGTTGCACGAAAGCTAAACTAGCAAGTTAGACTTCTAAGAACACTAAATAGAGCGCAACGGTCCATTTTCATGCTTCAGAATTGCTCAACTCTCTCCATATACGAGTTTCCATGTTTTTATGCAATTTCAAACAGAACTTGGTCTATCTGCATCTTTACCTTACGAATTGTTGCACGAAGGCTAAACTAGCAAGTTAGACTTCTAAGAACACTAAATAGAGTACAACGGTCCACATTGATGCTTTGGAATTGCTCAACTCTTTCCATAGACGAGCTTTTCACGTTTTTGTGCAATTTCAAACATAACTTGGTCTATTCGCATCTTTACCTTACGAAACGTTGCACGAGGGCTAGACTAGCAAGTTAGACATCTAAGAGAACTAAATAGAGTACAACGGTGCACATTGATGCTTTGGAATTGCTCAACTCTCTCCACAGACAAGATTTTCACGTTTTTGTTCCATTTAAAACATAACTTGGTCTATCTACATCTTTACCTTACGAAACGTTGCGTGAAGGCGAAACTAGCAAGTTAGACTTGTAAGAACACTAAATAGAGTACAACGGTCCACATTGATGCATCGAAATTGCTCAACTCTCTCCATAGACGAGCTTTTCACGTTTTTATGCAATTTCGAACACAACTTGGTCTATTCGCATCTTTACCTTAAGAAACGTTGCACGAAGGCTAAACTAGCAAGTTAGGCTTCTAAGAACACTAAATAGAGTACAACAGTCCACCTTGATGCATTGGAATTGCTCAACTCTCTCCACGGACAAGCTTTTCACGTTTTCATTCATTTTCAAACATAACTTGGTCTATTCGCATTTTTACCTTACCAAACGTTGCACAAAGGCTAAACTAGCAAGTTAGACTTCTAAGAATACTAAATAGAGTACAACGGTCCACATTGATGCTTTGGAATTGCTCAACTCTCTCCATAGATGAGCTTTTCACGTTTTTGTGCAATTTCAAACATAACTTGGTCTATTCGCAACTTTATCTTACGAAACGTTGCACGAAGGCTAAACTAGCAAGTTAGACTTCTAAGAATACTAAATAGAGTACAACGGTCCACCTTGATGCATTGGAATTGCTCAACTCTCTCCACTGACGAGCTTTTCAAGTTTTTGTGCAATTTCAAACATAACTTGGTCTATTCGCATCTTTACCTTACGAAACGTTGCACAAAGGCTAAACTAGCAAGTTAGATTTCTAAGAACAGTAAATAGAGTACAACAGTCCTCATCGATGCTTTGGAATTGCTCAACTCTATCCACGGACAAGCTTTTCACGTTTTCGTTCATTTTGAAACATAACTTGGTCTATTCACATCTTTACCTTACAAAACGTTGCACGAAGGCTAAACTAGCAAGTTAGACTTCTAAGAATACTAAATAGAGTACAACGGTCCACATTGATGCTTTGGAATTGCTCAACTCTCTCCATAGATGAGCTTTTCACGTTTTTGCGGAATTTCAAACATAACTTGGTCTATTCGAATCTTTACCTTACAAAACGTTGCACGAACGCTCAACTGCCATGTTAGACTTCTAAGAATACTAAAACCACATTGATGCTTTGGAATTGGTCAACTCTCTCCACGAACGAGCTTTTCATGTTTTTGTCCAATTTCAAACATAACTTGGCCCATTCGCATCTTTAACTTATGAAATGTTGCACGAAAGCTAAACTAGAAAGTTAGACTTCTAAGAACACTAAATAGGATGCAACGGTCCATTTTCATGCTTCGGAATTGCTCAACTCTCTCCATATACGAGTTTTCATGTTTTTACGCAATTTCAAACATAACTTGGCCTATTGGCATCTTTACCTTACGAAACGTTGCACGAAGGCTAAACTAGTAAGTTACATTTCTAAGAACACTAAATCGAGTACAATGGTCCACAATGATGCTTTGGAATTGCTCAACTCTCTCCATAGACGAGCTTTTCACATTTTTGTGTAATTTCAAATATAACTTGGTCCATTCGCATCTTTACCATACGAAACGTTGCCCGAAGGCTAAACTACCAAGTTACACTTCTAAGAACACTAAATAGAGTACAATAGTCCTCATTGATGCTTTGGAATTGGTCAACTCTCTCCACAGACAAGCATTTCATGTTTTTGTTCAATTTCAAACATAACTTGGTCTATTCGCATCATTACCTTACGAATTATTGCACGAAGGCTAAACTAGCAAGTTAGATTTGTAGGAACACTAAATAGAGTACAACTGTCCACGTTGATGCATTGGATTTGCTCAACCCTCTCCACAGACGAGCTTTTCACGTTTTTGTCCAATTTCAAACATAACTTGGTCTATTCGCATCTTTAACTTACGAAACCTTGCACGAAAGCTAAACTAGCAAGTTAGCCTACTAATAACACTAAATAGAGTACAGTGGTCCATTTTCATGCTTCTGAGTTGCTCAACTATCTCCATGTACAAGTTTTCATGTTTTTGCGCAATTTCAAACATAACTTGGCCTATTGGCATCTTTACCTTACGAAACGTTGCACGAAGGCTAAACTAGCAAGTTACATTTCTAAGAACAGTAAATAGAGTACAATGGTCCACATTGATGCTTTGGAATTGCTCAACTCTCTCCATAGAGGAGCTTTTCACTTTTTTCTGTAATTTCAAACATAACTTGGTCCATTCGCATCTTTACCACACGAAACGTTGCACGAAGGCTAAACTACCAAGTTACACTTCTAAGAACACTAAATAGAGTACAATAGTCATCATTGATGCTTTGGAATTGGTCAACTCTCTCCACAGACAAGCTTTTCACGTTTTCGTTCAATTTCAAACATAACTTGGTCTATTCGCATCTTTAACTTACGAAACCTTGCACGAAAGCTAAACTAGCAAGTTAGCCTACTAATAACACTAAATAGAGTACAGTGGTCCATTTTCATGCTTCGGAGTTGCTCAACTATCTCCATGTACAAGTTTTCATGTTTTTGCGCAATTTCAAACATAACTTGGCCTATTGGCATCTTTACCTTACGAAACGTTGCACGAAGGCTAAACTAGCAAGTTACATTTCTAAGAACAGTAAATAGAGTACAATGGTCCACATTGATGCTTTGGAATTGCTCAACTCTCTCCATAGATGAGCTTTTCACGTTTTTGCGGAATTTCAAACATAACTTGGTCTATTCGAATCTTTACCTTACAAAACGTTGCACGAACGCTCAACTGCCATGTTAGACTTCTAAGAATACTAAAACCACATTGATGCTTTGGAATTGGTCAACTCTCTCCACGAACGAGCTTTTCATGTTTTTGTCCAATTTCAAACATAACTTGGCCCATTCGCATCTTTAACTTATGAAATGTTGCACGAAAGCTAAACTAGAAAGTTAGACTTCTAAGAACACTAAATAGGATGCAACGGTCCATTTTCATGCTTCGGAATTGCTCAACTCTCTCCATATACGAGTTTCATGTTTTTACGCAATTTCAAACATAACTTGGCCTATTGGCATCTTTACCTTACGAAACGTTGCACGAAGGCTAAACTAGTAAGTTACATTTCTAAGAACACTAAATCGAGTACAATGGTCCACAATGATGCTTTGGAATTGCTCAACTCTCTCCATAGACGAGCTTTTCACATTTTTGTGTAATTTCAAATATAACTTGGTCCATTCGCATCTTTACCATACGAAACGTTGCCCGAAGGCTAAACTACTAAGTTACACTTCTAAGAACACTAAATAGAGTACAATAGTCCTCATTGATGCTTTCGAATTGGTCAACTCTCTCCATAGACGAGCTTTTCACGTTTTTGTGCAATTTCAAACATAACTTGGTCTATTCACATCTTTACCTTACGAAACATTGCACGAAGGCTAAACTAGCAAGTTAGACTTCTAAGTACACCAAATAGAATACAACGGTCCGCATTGATGATTTTGTATTGCTCAACTCTCTCCATAGACGAGCTTTTCCCGTTTTTGGATAATTTCAAACATAACTTGGTCTGTTCGCATCTTTACCATACGAAATATTGCGCGAAGGTGAAACTAGCAAGTTAGACTTCTAAGAACACTAAATAGAGTACAACAGTCTTCAATGATGCTTTGGAATTGCTCAACTCTCTCCACGGACAAGCTTTTCACGTTTTCGTTCAATTTCAAACGTAACTTGGTCTATTCGCATCTTTACCTTACGAAACGTTGCACGAACGCTCATCTAGCATGTTAGACTTCTAAGAATACTAAAACCACATTGATGCTTTGGAATTGGTCAACTCTCTCCACAGACGAGCTTTTCACGTTTTCTCCACTTTCAAACATAACTAAGTCTATTCGCATCTTTAACTTATTAAACGTTGCACGAAAGCTAAACTAGCAAGTTAGACTTCTAAGAACACTAAATAGAGCGCAACGGTCCATTTTCATGCTTCAGAATTGCTCAACTCTCTCCATATACGAGTTTCCATGTTTTTATGCAATTTCAAACAGAACTTGGTCTATCTGCATCTTTACCTTACGAATTGTTGCACGAAGGCTAAACTAGCAAGTTAGACTTCTAAGAACACTAAATAGAGTACAACGGTCCACATTGATGCTTTGGAATTGCTCAACTCTTTCCATAGACGAGCTTTTCACGTTTTTGTGCAATTTCAAACATAACTTGGTCTATTCGCATCTTTACCTTACGAAACGTTGCACGAGGGCTAGACTAGCAAGTTAGACATCTAAGAGAACTAAATAGAGTACAACGGTGCACATTGATGCTTTGGAATTGCTCAACTCTCTCCACAGACAAGATTTTCACGTTTTTGTTCCATTTAAAACATAACTTGGTCTATCTACATCTTTACCTTACGAAACGTTGCGTGAAGGCGAAACTAGCAAGTTAGACTTGTAAGAACACTAAATAGAGTACAACGGTCCACATTGATGCATCGAAATTGCTCAACTCTCTCCATAGACGAGCTTTTCACGTTTTTATGCAATTTCGAACACAACTTGGTCTATTCGCATCTTTACCTTAAGAAACGTTGCACGAAGGCTAAACTAGCAAGTTAGGCTTCTAAGAACACTAAATAGAGTACAACAGTCCACCTTGATGCATTGGAATTGCTCAACTCTCTCCACGGACAAGCTTTTCACGTTTTCATTCATTTTCAAACATAACTTGGTCTATTCGCATTTTTACCTTACCAAACGTTGCACAAAGGCTAAACTAGCAAGTTAGACTTCTAAGAATACTAAATAGAGTACAACGGTCCACATTGATGCTTTGGAATTGCTCAACTCTCTCCATAGATGAGCTTTTCACGTTTTTGTGCAATTTCAAACATAACTTGGTCTATTCGCAACTTTATCTTACGAAACGTTGCACGAAGGCTAAACTAGCAAGTTAGACTTCTAAGAATACTAAATAGAGTACAACGGTCCACCTTGATGCATTGGAATTGCTCAACTCTCTCCACTGACGAGCTTTTCAAGTTTTTGTGCAATTTCAAACATAACTTGGTCTATTCGCATCTTTACCTTACGAAACGTTGCACAAAGGCTAAACTAGCAAGTTAGATTTCTAAGAACAGTAAATAGAGTACAACAGTCCTCATCGATGCTTTGGAATTGCTCAACTCTATCCACGGACAAGCTTTTCACGTTTTCGTTCATTTTGAAACATAACTTGGTCTATTCACATCTTTACCTTACAAAACGTTGCACGAAGGCTAAACTAGCAAGTTAGACTTCTAAGAATACTAAATAGAGTACAACGGTCCACATTGATGCTTTGGAATTGCTCAACTCTCTCCATAGATGAGCTTTTCACGTTTTTGCGGAATTTCAAACATAACTTGGTCTATTCGAATCTTTACCTTACAAAACGTTGCACGAACGCTCAACTGCCATGTTAGACTTCTAAGAATACTAAAACCACATTGATGCTTTGGAATTGGTCAACTCTCTCCACGAACGAGCTTTTCATGTTTTTGTCCAATTTCAAACATAACTTGGCCCATTCGCATCTTTAACTTATGAAATGTTGCACGAAAGCTAAACTAGAAAGTTAGACTTCTAAGAACACTAAATAGGATGCAACGGTCCATTTTCATGCTTCGGAATTGCTCAACTCTCTCCATATACGAGTTTTTCATGTTTTTACGCAATTTCAAACATAACTTGGCCTATTGGCATCTTTACCTTACGAAACGTTGCACGAAGGCTAAACTAGTAAGTTACATTTCTAAGAACACTAAATCGAGTACAATGGTCCACAATGATGCTTTGGAATTGCTCAACTCTCTCCATAGACGAGCTTTTCACATTTTTGTGTAATTTCAAATATAACTTGGTCCATTCGCATCTTTACCATACGAAACGTTGCCCGAAGGCTAAACTACCAAGTTACACTTCTAAGAACACTAAATAGAGTACAATAGTCCTCATTGATGCTTTGGAATTGGTCAACTCTCTCCACAGACAAGCATTTCATGTTTTTGTTCAATTTCAAACATAACTTGGTCTATTCGCATCATTACCTTACGAATTATTGCACGAAGGCTAAACTAGCAAGTTAGATTTGTAGGAACACTAAATAGAGTACAACTGTCCACGTTGATGCATTGGATTTGCTCAACCCTCTCCACAGACGAGCTTTTCACGTTTTTGTCCAATTTCAAACATAACTTGGTCTATTCGCATCTTTAACTTACGAAACCTTGCACGAAAGCTAAACTAGCAAGTTAGCCTACTAATAACACTAAATAGAGTACAGTGGTCCATTTTCATGCTTCTGAGTTGCTCAACTATCTCCATGTACAAGTTTTCATGTTTTTGCGCAATTTCAAACATAACTTGGCCTATTGGCATCTTTACCTTACGAAACGTTGCACGAAGGCTAAACTAGCAAGTTACATTTCTAAGAACAGTAAATAGAGTACAATGGTCCACATTGATGCTTTGGAATTGCTCAACTCTCTCCATAGAGGAGCTTTTCACTTTTTTCTGTAATTTCAAACATAACTTGGTCCATTCGCATCTTTACCACACGAAACGTTGCACGAAGGCTAAACTACCAAGTTACACTTCTAAGAACACTAAATAGAGTACAATAGTCCTCATTGATGCTTTGGAATTGGTCAACTCTCTCCACAGACAAGCTTTTCACGTTTTCGTTCAATTTCAAACATAACTTGGTCTATTCGCATCATTACCTTACGAAACGTTGCACGAAGGCTAAACTAGAAAGTTAGACTGCTAAGAACACTAAATAGACTACAACGGTCCACATTGATGCTTTGGAATTGCTCAACTCTCTCCATAGACGAGCTTTTCACGTTTTTGCGCAATTTCAAACATAACTTGGCCTATACGCATCTTTACCTTATGAAACGTTGCTCGAAGGCTAAACTAGCAAGTTAGACTTCTAAGAACACTAAATAGAGTACAATAGTCTTCGATGATGCTTTGGAATTGCTCAATTCTCTCCACGGACAAGCTTTTCACGTTTTCGTTCAATTTCAAACGTAACTTGGTCTATTCGAATCTTTACCATACGAAACGTTGCACGAACACTCATCTAGCATGTTAGACATCTAAGAATACTAAAACCACAGTGATGCTTTGAAATTGGTCAACTCTCTCCACAGATGAGCTTTTCACGTTTTTGTCCAATTTCAAACATAACTTGGTCTATTCGCATCTTTAACTTATGAAACGTTGCACGAAAGCTAAACTAGCAAGTCAGACTTCTAAGAACACTAAATAGAGTGCAACGGTCCGTTTTCATGCTCCGGAATTGCTCGACTCTCTCCATATACGAGTTTTCATATTTTTACGCAATTTCAAACATTACTTGGCCTATTGGCATCTTTACCTTACGAAACGTTGCACGAAGGCTAAACTAGCAAGTTACATTTCTAAGAACACAAAATAGAGTACAATGGTCCACATTGATGCTTTGGAATTCCACTCTCTCCATAGACGAGCATTTCACATTTTTGTGTAATTTCAACATCACTTGGTCCATTCGCATCTTTACCATACGAAACGTTGCACGAAGGCTATACTACCAAGTTGCACTTCTAGGAACACTAAATAGAGTACAATAGTCCTCATTGATGCTTTGGAATTGGTCAACTCTCTCCACAGACAAGCTTTTCACGTTTTCATTCATTTTCAAACAGAACTTGGTCTATCTGCATCTTTACCTTACGAATTGTTGCACAAAGGCTAAACTAGCAAGTTAGACTTCTAAGAACACTAAATAGAGTACAACGGTCCACATTGATGCTTTGGAATTGCTCAACTCTCTCCATAGACGAGCTTTTCACGTTTTTGTGCAATTTCAAACATAACTTGGTCTATTCGCATCTTTACCTTACGAAACGTTGCACGAAGGCTAGACTAGCAAGTTAGACTTCTAAGAATACTAAATAGAGTACAACGGTCCACCTTGATGCATTGGAATTGCTCAACTCTCTCCACTGACGAGCTTTTCAAGTTTTTGTTCCATTTAAAACATAACTTGGTCTATCTACATCTTTACCTTACGAAACGTTGCGTGAAGGCGAAACTAGCAAGTTAGACTTGTAAGAACACTAAATAGAGTTCAACGGTCCACATTGATGCATCGAAATTGCTCAACTCTCTCCATAGACGAGCTTTTCACGTTTTTATGCAATTTCGAACATAACTTGGTCTATTCGCATCTTTACCTTAAGAAACGTTGCACGAAGGCTAAACTAGCAAGTTAGGCTTCTAAGAACACTAAATAGAGTACAACAGTCCACCTTGATGCATTGGAATTGCTCAACTCTCTCCACGGACAAGCTTTTCACGTTTTCATTCATTTTCAAACATAACTTGGTCTATTCACATTTTTACCTTACCAAACGTTGCACAAAGGCTAAACTAGCAAGTTAGACTTCTAAGAATACTAAATAGAGTACAACGGTCCACATTGATGCTTTGGAATTGCTCAACTCTCTCCATATACGAGTTTTCATGTTTTTACGCAATTTCAAACATAACTTGGCCTATTGGCATCTTTACCTTACGAAACGTTGCACGAAGGCTAAACTAGCAAGTTACATTTCTAAGAACACTAAATCGAGTACAATGGTCCACATTGATGCTTTGGAATTGCTCAACTCTCTCCATAAACGAGCTTTTCACATTTTTGTGTAATTTCAAATATAACTTGGTCCATTCGCATCTATACCATACGAAACGTTGCCCGAAGGCTAAACTACCAAGTTACACTTCTAAGAACACTAAATAGAGTACAATAGTCCTCATTGATGCTTTGGAATTGGTCAACTCTCTCCACAGACAAGCATTTCATGTTTTTGTTCAATTCAAACATAACTTGGTCTATTCGCATCATTACCTTACGAATTATTGCACGAAGGCTAAACTAGCAAGTTAGATTTGTAGGAACACTAAATAGAGTACAACGGTCCACATTGATGCATTGGATTTGCTCAACCCTCTCCACAGATGAGCTTTTCACGTTTTTGTCCAATTTCAAACATAACTTGGTCTATTCGCATCTTTAACTTACGAAACCTTGCACGAAAGCTAAACTAGCAAGTTAGCCTACTAATAACACTAAATAGAGTACAGTGGTCCATTTTCATGCTTCGGAGTTGCTCAACTCTCTCCACGTACAAGTTTTCATGTTTTTGCGCAATTTCAAACATAACTTGGCCTATTGGCATCTTTACCTTACGAAACGTTGCACGAAGGCTAAACTAGCAAGTTACATTTCTAAGAACAGTAAATAGAGTACAATGGTCCACATTGATGCTTTGGAATTGCTCAACTCTCTCCATAGAGGAGCTTTTCACTTTTTTCTGTAATTTCAAACATAACTTGGTCCATTCGCATCTTTACAACACGAAACGTTGCACGAAGGCTAAACTACCAAGTTACACTTCTAAGAACACTAAATAGAGTACAATAGTCCTCATTGATGCTTTGGAATTGGTCAACTCTCTCCACAGACAAGCTTTTCACGTTTTCGTTCAATTTCAAACATAACTTGGTCTATTCGCATCATTACCTTACGAAACGTTGCACGAAGGCTAAACTAGAAAGTTAGACTGCTAAGAACACTAAATAGACTACAACGGTCCACATTGATGCTTTGGAATTGCTCAACTCTCTCCATAGACGAGCTTTTCACGTTTTTGCGCAATTTCAAACATAACTTGGCCTATGCGCATCTTTACCTTATGAAACGTTGCTCGAAGGCTAAACTAGCAAGTTAGACTTCTAAGAACACTAAATAGAGTACAATAGTCTTCGATGATTCTTTGGAATTGCTCAATTCTCTCCACGGACAAGCTCTTCACGTTTTCGTTCAATTTCAAACGTAACTTGGTCTATTCGAATCTTTACCATACGAAACGTTGCACGAACACTCATCTAGCATGTTAGACATCTAAGAATACTAAAACCACAGTGATACTTTGAAATTGGTCAACTCTCTCCACAGATGAGCTTTTCACGTTTTTGTCCAATTTCAAACATAACTTGGTCTATTCGCATCTTTAACTTATGAAACGTTGCACGAAAGCTAAACTAGCAAGTCAGACTTCTAAGAACACTAAATAGAGTGCAACGGTCCGTTTTCATGCTCCGGAATTGCTCGACTCTCTCCATATACGAGTTTTCATATTTTACGCAATTTCAAACATTACTTGGCCTATTGGCATCTTTACCTTACGAAACGTTGCACGAAGGCTAAACTAGCAAGTTACATTTCTAAGAACACAAAATAGAGTACAATGGTCCACATTGATGCTTTGGAATTCCACTCTCTCCATAGACGAGCATTTCACATTTTTGTGTAATTTCAAACATCACTTGGTCCATTCGCATCTTTACCATACGAAACGTTGCACGAAGGCTATACTACCAAGTTGCACTTCTAGGAACACTAAATAGAGTACAATAGTCCTCATTGATGCTTTGGAATTGGTCAACTCTCTCCACAGACAAGCTTTTCACGTTTTAATGCAATTTCAAACAGAACTTGGTCTATCTGCATCTTTACCTTACGAATTGTTGCACGAAGGCTAAACTAGCAAGTTAGACTTCTAAGAACACTAAATAGAGTACAACGGTCCACATTGATGCTTTGGAATTGCTCAACTCTTTCCATAGACGAGCTTTTCACGTTTTTGTGCAATTTCAAACATAACTTGGTCTATTCGCATCTTTACCTTACGAAACGTTGCACGAGGGCTAGACTAGCAAGTTAGACTTCTAAGAGAACTAAATAGAGTACAACGGTGCACATTGATGCTTTGGAATTGCTCAACTCTCTCCATAGACAAGATTTTCACGTTTTTGTTCCATTTCAAACATAACTTGGTCTATCTACATCTTTACCTTACGAAACGTTGCGTGAAGGTGAAACTAGCAAGTTAGACTTGTAAGAACACTAAATAGAGTACAACGGTCCACATTGATGCATCGAAATTGCTCAACTCTCTCCATAGACGAGCTTTTCACGTTTTTATGCAATTTCGAACATAACTTGGTCTATTCGCATCTTTACCTTAAGAAACGTTGCACGAAGGCTAAACTAGCAAGTTAGGCTTCTAAGAACACTAAATAGAGTACAACAGTCCACCTTGATGCATTGGAATTGCTCAACTCTCTCCACGGACAAGCTTTTCACGTTTTCATTCATTTTCAAACATAACTTGGTCTATTCACATTTTTACCTTACCAAACGTTGCACAAAGGCTAAACTAGCAAGTTAGACTTCTAAGAATACTAAATAGAGTACAACGGTCCACATTGATGCTTTGGAATTGCTCAACTCTCTCCATATACGAGTTTTCATGTTTTTACGCAATTTCAAACATAACTTGGCCTATTGGCATCTTTACCTTACGAAACGTTGCACGAAGGCTAAACTAGCAAGTTACATTTCTAAGAACACTAAATCGAGTACAATGGTCCACATTGATGCTTTGGAATTGCTCAACTCTCTCCATAAACGAGCTTTTCACATTTTTGTGTAATTTCAAATATAACTTGGTCCATTCGCATCTTTACCATACGAAACGTTGCCCGAAGGCTAAACTACCAAGTTACACTTCTAAGAACACTAAATAGAGTACAATAGTCCTCATTGATGCTTTGGAATTGGTCAACTCTCTCCACAGACAAGCATTTCATGTTTTTGTTCAATTTCAAACATAACTTGGTCTATTCGCATCATTACCTTACGAATTATTGCACGAAGGCTAAACTAGCAAGTTAGATTTGTAGGAACACTAAATAGAGTACAACGGTCCACATTGATGCATTGGATTTGCTCAACCCTCTCCACAGATGAGCTTTTCACGTTTTTGTCCAATTTCAAACATAACTTGGTCTATTCGCATCTTTAACTTACGAAACCTTGCACGAAAGCTAAACTAGCAAGTTAGCCTACTAATAACACTAAATAGAGTACAGTGGTCCATTTTCATGCTTCGGAGTTGCTCAACTCTCTCCACGTACAAGTTTTCATGTTTTTGCGCAATTTCAAACATAACTTGGCCTATTGGCATCTTTACCTTACGAAACGTTGCACGAAGGCTAAACTAGCAAGTTACATTTCTAAGAACAGTAAATAGAGTACAATGGTCCACATTGATGCTTTGGAATTGCTCAACTCTCTCCATAGAGGAGCTTTTCACTTTTTTCTGTAATTTCAAACATAACTTGGTCCATTCGCATCTTTACCACACGAAACGTTCCACGAAGGCTAAACTACCAAGTTACACTTCTAAGAACACTAAATAGAGTACAATAGTCCTCATTGATGCTTTGGAATTGGTCAACTCTCTCCACAGACAAGCTTTTCACGTTTTCGTTCAATTTCAAACATAACTTGGTCTATTCGCATCATTACCTTACGAAACGTTGCACGAAGGCTAAACTAGAAAGTTAGACTGCTAAGAACACTAAATAGACTACAATGGTCAACATTGATGCTTTGGAATTGCTCAACTCTCTCCATAGACGAGCTTTTCACGTTTTTGCGCAATTTCAAACATAACTTGGCCTATTCACATCTTTACGTTATGAAACGTTGCTCGAAGGCTAAACTAGCAAGTTAGACTTCTAAGAACACTAAATAGAGTACAATAGTCTTCGATGATGCTTTGGAATTGCTCAACTCTCTCCACGGACAAGCTTTTCACGTTTTCGTTCAATTTCAAACGTAACTTGGTCTATTCGCATCTTTACCTTACGAAATGTTGCACGAACACTCATCTAGCATGTTAGACTTCTAAGAATACTAAAACCACAGTGATGCTTTGGAATTGGTCAACTCTCTCCACAGACGAGCTTTCCACGTTTTTGTCCAATTTCAAACATAACTTGGTCTATTCGCATCTTTAACTTTTGAAACATTGCACGAAAGCTAAACTAGCAAGTCAGACTTCTAAGAACACTAAATAGAGTGCAACGGTCCGTTTTCATGCTCCGGAATTGCTCGACTCTCTCCATATACGAGTTTCCATGTTTTTACGCAATTTCAAACATTACTTGGCCTATTGGCATCTTTACCTTACGAAACGTTGCACGAAGGCTAAACTAGCAAGTTACATTTCTAATAACACTAAATAGAGTACAATGGTCCACATTGATGCTTTGGAATTGCTCAACTCTCTCCATAGAGGAGCTTTTCACTTTTTTCTGTAATTTCAAACATAACTTGGTCCATTCGCATCTTTACCACACGAAACGTTGCACGAAGGCTAAACTACCAAGTTACACTTCTAAGAACACTAAATAGAGTACAATAGTCCTCATTGATGCTTTGGAATTGGTCAACTCTCTCCACAGACAAGCTTTTCACGTTTTCGTTCAATTTCAAACATAACTTGGTCTATTCGCATCTTTACCTTACGAAACGTTGCACGAGGGCTAGACTAGCAAGTTAGACTTCTAAGAGAACTAAATAGAGTACAACGGTGCACATTGATGCTTTGGAATTGCTCAACTCTCTCCATAGACAAGATTTTCACGTTTTTGTTCCATTTAAAACATAACTTGGTCTATCTACATCTTTACCTTACGAAACGTTACACGAAGGCTAAACTAGCAAGTTACATTTCTAAGAACACTAAATAGAGTACAATAGTCTTCGATGATGCTTTGGAATTGCTCAATTCTCTCCACGGACAAGCTTTTCACGTTTTCGTTCAATTTCAAACGTAACTTGGTCTATTCGAATCTTTACCATACGAAACGTTGCACGAACACTCATCTAGCATGTTAGACATCTAAGAATACTAAAACCACAGTGATGCTTTGAAATTGGTCAACTCTCTCCACAGATGAGCTTTTCACGTTTTTGTCGAATTTCAAATATAACTTGGTCTATTCGCATCTTTAACTTATGAAACGTTGCACGAAAGGTAAACTAGCAAGTCAGACTTCTAAGAACACTAAATAGAGTGCAACGGTCCGTTTTCATGCTCCGGAATTGCTCGACTCTCTCCATATACGAGTTTTCATATTTTTACGCAATTTCAAATATTACTTGGCCTATTGGCATCTTTACCTTACGAAACGTTGCACGAAGGCTAAACTAGCAAGTTACATTTCTAAGAACACAAAATAGAGTACAATGGTCCACATTGATGCTTTGGAATTCAACTCTCTCCATAGACGAGCATTTCACATTTTTGTGTAATTTCAAACATCACTTGGTCCATTCGCATCTTTACCATACGAAACGTTGCACGAAGGCTATACTACCAAGTTACACTTCTAGGAACACTAAATAGAGTACAATAGTCCTCATTGATGCTTTGGAATTGGTCAACTCTCTCCACAGATAAGCTTTTCACGTTTTCATTCAATTTCAAACATAACTTGGTCTATTCGCATCATTACCTTACGAATTGTTGCACGAAGGCTAAACTAGCAAGTTAGATTTGTAAGAACACTAAATAGAGTACAACGGTCCACATTGATGCATTGGATTTTGCTCAACCCACTCCACAGACGAGCTTTTCACTTTTTTGTCCAATTTCAAACACAACTTGGTCTATTCGCATCTTTAACTTACGAAACCTTGCACGAAAGCTAAACTAGCAAGTTAGACTACTAATAACACTAAATAGAGTACATCGGTCCATTTTCATGCTTCGGAGTTGCTCAACTCTCTCCATATTCAAGTTTTCATGTTTTTGCACTATTTCAAACATAACTTGGCCTATTGGCATCTTTACCTTACGAAACGTTACACGAAGGCTAAACTAGCAAGTTACATTTCTAAGAACACTAAATAGAGTACAATGGTCCACATTGATGCTTTGGAATTGCTCAACTCTCTCCATAGACGAGCTTTTCACATTTTTGTGTAATTTCAAACATAACTTGGTGTATTCGTATCTTTACCATACGAAACGTTGCGCGAAGGCTAAACTAGCAAGTTAGACTTCTTAGAACACTAAATAGAGTACAACAGTCCTGAATGATGCTTTGGAATTGCTCAACTCTCTCCACGAACAAGCTTTTCACGTTTTCGTTCAATTTCAAACATAACTTGGTCTATTCGCATCATTACCTGAGGAAACGTTGGATGAACGCTCATCTAGCATGTTACACTTCTAAGAATACTAAAACCACATTGATGCTTTGGAATTGGTCAACTCTCTCCACAGACGAGCTTTTCACGTTTTTGTCCAATTTAAAACATAACTTGGTCTATTCGCATCTTTAACTTACGACACATTGCACGATGGCTAAACTAGCAAGTTAGACTTCTAAGAACACTAAATAGAGTACAACGGTCCATTTTCATTCTTCGGAATTGCTCAACTCTCACCATATACGAGTTTTCATTTTTTACGCAATTTCAAAGATAACTTGGTCTATTTGCATCTTTACCTTACGAAATGTTGCACGAAGGCTAAACTAGCGAGTTAGACTTCTATGAACACTGAATAGAGTACAATAGTCTTCGATGATGCTTTGGAATTGCTCAACTCTCTCCACGGACAAGCTTTTCACGTTTTCGTTCAATTTCAAACGTAACTTGGTCTATTCGCATCTTTACCTTACGAAATGTTGCACGAACACTCATCTAGCATGTTAGACTTCTAAGAATACTAAAACCACAGTGATGCTTTGGAATTGGTCAACTCTCTCCACAGACGAGCTTTTCACGTTTTTGTCCAATTTCAAACATAACTTGGTCTATTCGCATCTTTAACTTTTGAAACATTGCACGAAAGCTAAACTAGCAAGTCAGACTTCTAAGAACACTAAATAGAGTGCAACGGTCCGTTTTCATGCTCCGGAATTGCTCGACTCTCTCCATATACGAGTTTCCATGTTTTTACGCAATTTCAAACATTACTTGGCCTATTGGCATCTTTACCTTACGAAACGTTGCACGAAGGCTAAACTAGCAAGTTACATTTCTAAGAACACTAAATAGAGTACAATGGTCCACATTGATGCTTTGGAATTGCTCAACTCTCTCCATAGATGAGCTTTTCAAATTTTTGTGTAATTTCAAACATCCCTTGGTCCATTCGCATCTTTACCATACGAAACGTTGCACGAAGGCTAAACTACCAAGTTACACTTCTAAGAACACTAGATAGAGTACAATAGTCCTCATTGATGCTTTGGAATTGGTCAACTCTCTCCACAGACAAGCTTTTCACGTTTTCATTCAATTTCAAACATAAGTTGGTCTATTCGCATCATTACCTTACGAATTGTTGTACGAAGGCTAAACTAGCAAGTTAGATTTGTAAGAACACTAAATAGAGTACAACGGTCCACATTGATGCATTGGATTTGCTCAACCCTCTCCACAGATGAGCTTTTCACTTTTTTGTCCAATTTCAAACACAACTTGGTTTATTCGCATATTTAACTTACGAAACCTTGCACGAAAGCTAAACTAGCAAGTTAGACTACTAATAACACTAAATAGAGTACATCGGTCCATTTTCATGCTTCGGAGTTGCTCAACTCTCTCCATATTCTAGTTTTCATGTTTTTGCACAATTTCAAACATAACTTCGCCTATTGGCATCTTTACCTTACGAAACGTTACACGAAGGCTAAACTAGCAAGTTACATTTCTAAGAACACTAAATAGAGTACAATGGTCCACATTGATGCTTTGGAATTGCTCAACTCTCTCCATAGACGAGTGTAGTAACCGGATTTCGTCCGATCCGAAAAAGAAAAAATAGAAAAAAGAACACAAAAAAAATGCAAAATCTCATTTCTTTGACCTATAAGCCCATAGATATTCATAATCCCTTTCTTGGATCCTTAAATACTCAAATCTTGACCCAATAAGATCAAATCTTAGAAAATATCTAAAAATAAGAGAATTGTTTTAAAAAATGTCACATCTTTTTATGATTTTTGCTAGAAGAATGGAAAAGTAAAAAATAAGAAAGAAAAAGCCAAGAATAAAAAGAAGGAGACAAAGAGAGAAATGTGGCACAAATTGGGGAAAGAAAAGAATAAAAAGAAGGAGACAAAGAGAGAAATGTGGCACAAATTGGGGAAAGAAAAAGAATAAAAGAAGGAGACAAAGAGAGAAATGTGGCACAAATTGGGGAAAGAAAAAGAATGAAAAGAAGGAGACAAAGAGAGAAATGTGGCACAAATTGGGGAAAGAAAAAGAATAAAAAGAAGGAGACAAAGAGAGAAATGTGGCACAAATTGGGGAAAGAAAAAGAATAAGAAGAAGAGAAGGAGAGGAGAGGAAACAAAACAAAAAAAAAGAAGAGAGGAAGAGAGGAGGCGTGAGAGAGAGGAAGAAAGGGAGAGGCTTTGGCTTTTGGTGAAGAAAAACAAAAAAAGAAGAGAGGAAGAGAGGAAGAGAGGGGAGAGGAAGAAGAGAAGAAGAGAAGGAGAGAGGGGGAAAACCGATTCTTTGGATTTTTTTGGTAGAAGCTTCATACCCCTCATATCTTTCACTCAAGTATTGCTCTATTTACACCTGATTTCAATGTTTGATTCATTTTTAGCATCCTCGGATATTGACTAAGAATAGACATGGTGTTTCTTGCATTCACCTTGGACATATGTGATGCTTGGGAGTGTTTTCGATACTAATATGTTGAGCCCTTTCTCTTTGCATTTTTTTTCTTCTATTTCTTGTTGGAAAAGCGGGAGAGACCATATTTGGATTTGATTTTCTTGGTTTGGATACGTGTGAATCTCATAATGTGGTCTTGACTCGATTTAAATCTTGATTTACATTTGAGTATTCTATTTTTCCCTCTCTTTATGTTTGTTTTGTTGGACGAGACTCGGGCTTGGATATTATTTGGACGAGTTGATGGAGGCTTGAGCAATTTCAAGATTTTGTTTGGTTTATTGCAATTTGTGTATATTTGGCCCCCCATATTGTGTAATTTATTTTATTCATGTCGATTTGTATAATTTCGACATTTATTATTTGGATTATTTGTACAAGTGTGGATTATGAATATATAGGCTTAAAGTTGAATATAGGTCATTTCAATTAAAGAAATCATAAGTTGATTTCCTTTATTTGAATTATGAACCTTATTTGATTTCATTTATGAATTTGCCATAAGTTGACAATAATAGGTTAAATTGATAGATGACACTTTTCCAAATAATCATTTATACCATAAGTTGGTATTTAAAATTAAACCTACCAAAAGTTGGTAGGTCATTTTATCATTTATGCCATAAGTTGGTATTTAAAATTAAACCTACCAAAAGTTGGTAGGTCATTTTATCATTTATGCCATAAGTTGGTATTTAAAATTAAACCTACTAAAAGTTGGTAGGGCATTTTATTAAATAAACCATAAGTTGGTATCTAAAATTAAACCTACCAAAGTTGGTAGGACATTTTTATCATTAACACCATAAGTTGGTGTTTAAAATTAAACCTACCAAAAGTTGGTAGGACATTTTATCATTAACACCATAAGTTGGTGTTTTAATTAAATCTACCAAAAGTTGGTAGTATGTCTCCAAATAAACACTATCATAAGTTGATAAGTGTGTTGAAAGTAATAATTCAAACTTTAACAATTATATCTTGCAAATAGCAAGTATCCATAAGATAGCCATGAAATTAATTAGGGTAACCGTTTTCAAACGGGAGTTGTGGGGTGCCTAACACCTTCCCCACGCTCAATCGATCCCCATACCCTTTTCTCTGGTTCGCAAGTTTTTTTGGTGTCCAATTGCACTTTAAATCAATTGGTGGCGACTCTAAACATTTTTCATCCTCCCACGTCGGTCCGCGTCGTGACCCCGGTTGCGACACCAATGCATCAAAATGGACCGTTGTACTCTATTTAGTGTTCTTAGAAGTCTAACATGCTAGTTTAGCTTTCGTGCAATGTTTCATAACGTAATGATATCAATAGACCATGTTACATTTCAAATTGCGCAAAAACGTCAAAAGCTAGTCTAGGGGGAGAGTTAAGCAATTCCAAAGCATCAAATTGGACCACTGTACTCTATTTTGTGTTCTAAGCAGTCTAACACGCTAGTTTAGCTTTCGTGCAATATTTCGTAAGGTAATGATCCCAATAGACCATGTTACATTTCAAATCACACAAAAACGTCAAAAGCTAGTCTATGGAGAGAGTTGAGCAATTCCAAAGCATCAAAGTGGACCGCTGTACTCTATTTAGTGTTCTTGGCAGTCTAACATGCTAGTTTAGCTTTCGTGCAACGTTTCATAAGGTAATGATGCCAATAGACCATGTTACATTTGAAAATTGCATAAAAACATCAAAACCTCGTCTATGGAGAGAGTTTAGCAATTACAAAGCATCAAAGTGGACCGTTGTACTCTATTTAGTGTT
The DNA here is from genome assembly GCF_013401445.1 of Tripterygium wilfordii. Lineage (NCBI taxonomy): Eukaryota > Viridiplantae > Streptophyta > Magnoliopsida > Celastrales > Celastraceae > Tripterygium > Tripterygium wilfordii. Next base: position 5,579,211 of record NC_052236.1, read on the forward strand.
CTTAGATGTCTAACATACTAGTTTAGCTTTCGTGCCACGTTTCGTAAGGTTACGATGCCAATAGACAACGTTACATTTCAACTTGCACAAAACGTCAAAAGCTCGTCTATGGAGAGAGTTGAGCAATTCCAAAGCATCAAAATGGACCGCCACACTCTATTTAGTGTTCTTAGATGTCTAACATGCTATTTTAGCTTTCGTGCAATGTTTCATAAGGTAATGATGCCAATAGACCATGTTACATTTCAAATTGCACAAAAACGTCAAAAGCTAGTCTATGGAGAGAGTTGAGCAATTCCAAAGCATCAAAGTGGACCGTTGTACTCTATTTAGTGTTCTTAGATGTGTAACATGCTATTTTAGCTTTCGTGCAATGTTTCATAAGGTAATGATGCCAATAGATCATGTTACATTTGAAATTGCAAAAAAAGGTCAAAAGCTCACCTACGGAGAGAGTTGAGCAATTCCAATGCATCAAAGTGGACCGTTGTACTCTATTTAGTGTTCTTATATGTCCTAACATGCTATTTTAGCTTTCGTGCAACGTTTCATAAGGTAATGATACCAATAGACCATGTTACATTTCAAATTGCGTAAAAACGTCAAAAGCTAGTCTAGGGAGAGAGTTAAGCAATTCCAAAGCATCAAATTGGACCGCTGTACTCTATTTAGTGTTCTAAGCAGTCCTAACATGCTAGTTTAGCTTTCGTGCAACATTTTGTAAGGTAATGATCCCAATAGACCATGTTACTTTTCAAATTGCATAAAAACATCAAACCTCGTCTATGGAGAGAGTTGAGCAATGCCAAAGCATCAAAGTGGACCGCTGTACTCTATTTAGTGTTCTAAGCAGTCTAACAGGGTAGTTTAGCTTTCGTGCCCCGTTTCGTAAGGTAATGGTGCCAATAGACAATGTTACGTTTCAATTGCACAAAACATCAAACGCTCGTCCATGGAGATAGTTTTAGACATTCCAAAGAATCAAAGTTGACCGTTGTACTCTATTTAGTGTTCTTAGAAGACTAACATGCTAGTTTAGCTTTCGCGCCACGTTTCATAAGGTAACGATGCCAATAGACAATGTTACATTTCAAATTGCACAAAACGTCAAAAGGTCGTCCATGGAGAGAGTTAAGCAATTCCAAAGCATCAAATTGGACCGCGTTACTCTATTTAGTGTTCTTAGATGTCTAACATGCTATTTTAGGATTCGTGTAACGTTACATAAGGTAATGACGCCAATACACCTTGTTACATTTCAAATTGCACAAAAACGTCAAAAGCTTATCAATGGAGAGAGTTGAGCAATTCTTAAGCATCAAAGTGGACCGCTGCACTCTATTGAATGTTCTTTGATGTCTAGCATGCTATTTTAGCTTTCGTGCAATGTTTCATAAGGTAATGATACCAATGGACCATGTTACATTTCAAATTGCGCAAAAAGGTCAAAAGCTAGTCTGTGGAGAGAGTTGAGCAATTCCAAAGCATCAAAGTGGACCGCTGTACTCTATTTAGTGTTCTAAGCAGTCTACCATGCTAGTTTAGCTTTCGTGCAAACGTTTCATAAGGTAATGATGCCAATACACCATGTTACATTTCAAATTGCATAAAAACATCAAAACCTCATGTACGGAGAGAGTTGTGCAATTCCAAAGCATCAAACTGGACCGCTGTACTCTATTTAGTGTTCTAAGCAGTCTAACATGCTAGTTTAGCTTTCGTGCCACGTTTCATAAGGTAATTATGCCAATAGACAATGTTACGTCTTCAAATTGCACAAAACGTCAAAAGCTCGTCCATGGAGAGAGTTTAGCAATTCCAAAGCATCAAAGAGGATCGCCGTACTCTATTTAGTGTTCCAAGCAGTCTAACAGGCTAGTTTAGCTTTCGTGCAACGTTTCATAAGGTACTGAGGCCAATTGACCATGTTACATTTGAAATTGCATAAAAACATCAAAACCTCATCTATGGAGAGAGTTGAGCAATTCCAAAGTGTAGTACCCGATTTTCGTCCGGCTAAAATACAAAAAAATACAAAAATGAGAAAAAACACAAAAATGCAAAAAAACACATTTGTTGTACCTATAAGCCCATAAATATTCTCTTTCTTGGATTCTTAAGCCCACAAATACTCATATCTTAGCCCAATTCATACCAACCTATGTTCAACATTTGTTGGCCCATTTCATGAAAAGCTAATTTGCTTGTGTCCACTACCATCTTGACCAATGTCTTGATTATCATTTGAAAGCCCACCACATGATTTGTCAAACCCATTACTATTTCCACCTATATGTATATCTCTCTTGACATCATTCCATGCATCACCATCATTTTAGTGCAAATTGATGTGCAACTCCACTTAAATTCAATGGTGGTGACTCCATTTACATTCAATGGTGGTGAATCCATCATTTTAGTGCAAATTCAATGGTGGTGACTCCATTTACATTCAATGGTGGTGAATCCACTTACTTAGTGCAAATTGGTTATTCAATGGTGGTGACTCCACTTAGGTTGCCATGGTTGGTCATTCAATGGATGGGTAGCTCCTAATTTCCTTATAAATAGAGAGCTAGGGGAGAGAGCTAAAGGAGGAGAGCAAAATAGAGAGCTAGGGGAGAGAGCTAAAGGAGGAGAGCAAGATAGAGAGCTAGGGGAGAGAGCTAAGGGAAGAGAGCAAAAATAGAGAGCTAGGGGGGAGAATAAAAAAAAGAGAGAAAGAAAAGGGGAGAAACTTCTTGCTATCAAGTTCATCAATCATCAAGCTTTCCTGTTATATTTTTTTGCTACAACAATCTTCTCAATGCGAGTCTCTACAATCAAGGACTTCAAACTGCAGGATTTTCAAGACCCTAATCTGTCCGAGATTAGCAGACTGCTTTAAACTTTGAATTTTTGCTCTGAAATTTTGATATAGTGTTTATTGAGGTGTTGTGACATTGTATATAAATTTCGTTGCATTTCGACCTCATTTGATAGGTGAAATCAGAGTTGAAAAATCGCGTGCGCAGTGTGTGGTTTTGAAAATCTGTTTTTGCAAATCTTGATTCTTTGATATGTTGTCATTTCAATTAAGGAAATCATAAGTTGATTTCATTTATCTGGATTATGGACCATATTTGATTTCATTTATGAATTTGCCATAAGTTGGCAATAATGGATTAAATTGGCAAATGACATTTTTCCAAATAATCATTTATACCATAAGTAGGTATTTAAAATTAAACCTACCAAAAGTTGGTAGGGCATTTTATCATTTACACCATAAGTTGGTGTTCAAAATTAAAACCTACCAAAAGTTGGTAGGGCATTTTATCATTTACACCATAAGTTGGTGTTCAAAATTAAACCTACCAAAAGTTGGTAGGGTATTTTATCATTTAACACCATAAGTTGGTGTTTAAATTAAACCTACCAAAAGTTGGTAGTGTGTCTCCAAATAAAAACTATCATAAATTGATAGTAATATTCCAAGTTTTTTTTAAACACTATCATAAGTTGATAAGTGTTATTTCAAACCCTTTTTCCAAAGCTATCATGAGTTGATAGTATTTTTCATACCAATCTTTTTCTCAAAATAATTATATCTTGCAAAGAGCAAGTTTCCATAAGAAAGCCATTAGATTAATCCGGGTAACCGTTTTTCAAACGGGAGTCGTGGGGTGCCTAACACCTTCCCTACACCTCAATCGATCCCCGTACCCTTTTCTCTGGTTCGCAGGTTTTTACGGTGTCCAATTGCACCTTAAATCAATTGGTGGCGACTTCTAACATTTTTCATCCTCAACGTCGGACTGCGTCGTGACCCCGGTTGCGACAACTGGCGACTCTGCTGGGGAACACCAGGTTTTTTTTTAAACCTAAGAGGGTCAAGCCCATATGATTAAACTGATTGGCTACGGTTACTTCTTTTTGTATGATTAATTGTTTGTTTCCTTTATATGGCAGATATGTTGATTTATTTTGTTGTGGTAAAGTATTTGTCATCTCATACATTTACACTCACTGTAGCCTACCAGCTAGGCTCTACCTTTAGTATTAGAGAGGGTTGACCACTATTCTCGTGAGATTCCGTCTCCGCATGGGTAGTGGAAGATATCCTCACCGGATCGACTTCCCTTTAAAAGTTAAGGGAGGAGCTTTTTGTCCCAATAGTTGGGATTTTAAAAGCAACATGATCTGGGACCTCGCGGAATAGTTAGAAAAACTTACCCCAAGCACTTTATAAAGCCCTAGATCCATGTCCGAAACCTCTAGAAATTTAGGTTACCCCGTGTAATGACATATTCTATTTTTGTGTGATTTATTCATTTGTCGTTGATGTTTTGTTTTTACACATTTTTTAATTGTAATTTCCATTATGGTTTCTTCTCTCATGCATTCACGTAGGCACAGTCATGCATTTGTCAAACTAAATAAGTTCATAGTCATGCATGAGAAACAAAAAAAAAAAGAAAAATTCACTCATATCATCGCCATCCTTATTACACAAGATTACAGTTGTGAATTGCTAAAACAATGAAAAATGAGCAGCAAAATACTGGGGCAGTTTTGAGGAAATTGACTCTTAATTTTCTTGTGATCGAGTTGGAATGGATCATTCTTTGTCTTGATTCTGAGGAGATCATGTTTTGGCTATCGATGACAACCTTGTTGATAGAACGGTCATTGAAAGGTTGCTCAAGATTACTTCCTGTAAAGTGACTTACGGTGGATAGTGGAATAAATAGTTACTTCAGTTTCTGGGATTACACGAGGAGAATAATTGTTCTGTTGGGTTTGATAGTTTGAAGATGGATTTGATTATCACCGACTACTGTATTCCTGGAATGACAAGATACAAGTTGCTGAAGAAAATCAAGAGATCGTCTGCCTTGAGAGAGATTCCAGTGGTAATCATGTCATCTGAGAACGTAGTGACTCGATCAAAACAGATGCTTGAGAGAAGGAGCAAAGGATTTTATTGTAAAGCCAGTGAAGTTGTCAGATGTGAAGCGCTTGAAAGGTTACATGACCAGAGATGGAAACAAGAGAGATGCATCAACAAACAAAAGAAAGCTTCCGGGGACTTGTGATCTATGTTCATCATCACCGTCACCGTCATCCTCCACTCTTAGCTCTCCGCCCCCATCGCTGTCAGTTTCTCCTTCACTACCACCCATCACCATTAGAGTCATGTTCTCCACCACCGTTGGAATCTCTTATCAGACAGCTTAAAAGGTCCTGCTGGGATTAAATCCTGATCGTCTGTTATGTACCCTGCCTCACTGTGCAAATATTCGTAATTTCTTGGGGAGTGTGAAAGTTTTTTTATTATTATTATTCTGTTTTATTTTTATTTAAGCTGAAAAAAAAGAGAAAGAAAAAAAAGAGAAAGAAAAAAGTTTGTCCTCAAACGGGAAATGAACAGTTGAGTGTGACAGTTTTGTTTTTTATTATTATCTAGTTGAAAAAAAGAAGGAAGAAAAGAGTTGTCCTCAAGCGGGAAAATAACAGTGGATGGTGACAGTCAAGTAAGTACTGATGTGACAGGCACCGCAAATGTCTTCGTATATGCAGAGTCATTTCCGTCTTCATCTCCATCTCAATTGCAAAGTGTGTTTCTCTCTGAGCTATCTTCATCTCCCATCTCCATCTCCATCTTCATCTCAATCATTCCTGACAAAAGTGTGTTCTCTCACAAAGATCAAGAGCTATGCCGAGACGCTAGCGCACCATCGCCTCAAGATTACAGTCCAGGCTTGCGTTGTTCAACAAAGCTGAAATTATTCCTGAATGTAGAATCGAAGAAACGGTACAGCGAGAAGCACTCAACAAATGGGCGATGCACTACTTGAGGGAGCATTCCTTGCTGTTTTCTAGTAGACCCAGATCCAGAAAATGACTTACTGGTGTATCCTCAGATCGTTCGCTCCTCTTCTATCACACTCTCATCGAGCTACCACGAACTGTGAGGCGGATTAGGAATCAACTGGTTTATCAGGTCATTCTAGATGGTATAAAAGTTCAATTCACGACAGTAGATCTGTGTTGCTGCTTGGGATATCCACCAGTAGATGATAAGCCCACTGGATCTCGACAACCGATCTGTGCGTCAAAGCAGAAAATTGTTGATGATATGTGTGGAGGAAAAAAGAATAGGCACAGCAACGCTACACGCCGTGCTACTTGCCTTCAAAGATGTGGTTGCTGGATGATGCTGTCAGGAAAAATCTGTGCCCTATTAGCCATGAGCAAGAACGACGAGGAAAATTCTTTGTCAGTCTTTATACTCTATGTATAAAGGGCAGTGGTTTGATATTGGGAAGATCTATCTGGCCATATCTTCAAAGCCACGGATTTTGTCGAGACGAAGCCAACAAAGGCGGGGAAGTTATTTTTCCCACGGCTTATCACAAGGTTGCTTTTTGTTCAAAAGCATTCGACCTCCTCGGCCTCAAGCATCTTTGGGATATCAGGTCACCATGCTAGAAAGAAGGACATGGCGTCAGAGCATCAACCATTTGAAAACAACTTCTGCTGGAAAGAAGCAGACCCAAGAAGGTCACTCAGTATCACCACCTAGTGATTCCTCATCAACAGTTGCAGCATCTCCACAATCAGATCGCATGGTGTGCAGCGATAGCCCGGCTAGAGATGGGGCTACAAACACTAGAAGAGGGACAGCAAAGGCTGGAGCACATGTTGGCCGCAGTCATGGATATGGTACGGAAGTCCAAACACTAGAAATTTTGGGGAGTTATGTTTTAAACTCAGTAACTGGACCAATTTGGAATTGCCAGATTCTGTCAGCAGCCTTCAAGAGTAAAATCCATCTGCACTACCATCTGTGGTCCAGCTCACGGCCACTGATTGGGTTTTAATAATGAGCATGTCTTTACTTTATCTTTTGATGAATTCACATAGTAAGGCCTTTGCATGTCTCTCATGTTTCTGATGATTTCTGATATGCTTATCATACACAAAAATCGTTGCTCATAATTCTCACATCTATTCATTTCATTTCATCCATCACCTCCAAATTCCAAATCTTGCAAATTCCATTTTGACAGGATTGAAATTGATGATAATGAAAAGATGAACCGAATGAACCAGATTTTAGGGCACCCATTAACAATGTCGAGTTTGACTTGAACATTGAGGATGAATCTGAGATATAGTCAGAAATGTTGAAACAAGTTTAATCAAAAAGAAAAGATAATTCAAATGGATGAGGTTGTTAATTTGGGTTGGAAATTTGAATTGGTGCAAACTTGGAAGATTAGAGATGAAATAAAGAAGCAATTTGATGCGGGATGTCTTGCTGTAGTAAAATACCCCGAATGATATGGAAATATTGCACCAGTACTGAAGAAGGATGATTTGTAATCAGATCACGATGGCACTAGAAGATAAAGAGGAAATTACTTTCATCACTTTATGTGATACCTTTTGCTATGAAGTCATGCCATTTGGTCTAAAAATGCAGGAGATACTTATCAGCAAACCAAGGTCATTCTGTTTCATGATATGATGCATAAAGAGATTGAAGTGCATGGGGATAACATAATTGCCAAGCCAAGTGAGGATGAAGATCACATGATTAACTTGGAAAGTTTGTCAAGAGGTTGAGAAGACGCTAGTTGAAGTTGAACCCCTCAAAATGCACATTCGGGACAATTTCAAGGAAGTTGTTAAGTTTTATTTTGGTAGAAAAAAATAAATAAAAAAATATTCCCGCTAGAGTGAAAACCTGCAAGGGCGCTCTAGGCAAAAATAGGGGCAAAAAAAAAAAAAAAAAAAAGAAGAAGAATTCCGCTAAGTGAAAAAAAACCCTTATGGGCATTTTAGTTTGGGCTGCAAGATGTTGGAGCACGAATCTGTTGAATTGATGAGTATTGCCTGAGTTGGCTGTTAACTTGTCTCACATAGACATAGGTGGGAGTGCAAATTAATTTCGTAATGAAGGGTTGGAGATCAGTTAATTGGACATGCGCCCAAAACTGGGGTAGATTTTGGGGTGCTCTTGATACCATCAGATATTTTACCTTGCTAAGGTGTTAGGTCTGTTACATAGAAGAAGAGTTTGTTGGCAGAAATGGAAGGTTCAGAGATAGCCTCATACAAGTCAGATTGATTATTGTTAATTGGGTGCACACCAAAATTGGGGCAATTTTGGTACAATCTTGAATTATCACATATTTTCATCTTGAAGAAGTTCGGTTTGTCCTTCTTACCTTTGACCTCTCTACTTTCCTTGTACATATTTCATGTCTAAAATATTTTATTACCACCTATCCTTTTCAATAAAAATTGTGAGGAAATTCATTTCTTCAATTTTGTTGTTTGTAGTCTCCTTTTACATATCTCAATTCAATTCTCATTTCATACTCCAAAAACAAATTGCTGAGGAAATTCATTTCTTCGGTTTTGTCACTTGTGGCATCTTTTTTCATATCCCAATTCAATTCTCATCTCATACTCCAAAAACAAATTATTATCATTTGCTTTCAATAATTGACAAGCATGGCTGTACTTTTGAATTTGGCATCCTAAGCTGGAAAGGATCTGAGTGAAAAGCTTGAAGCTGAAGCAGGTGTTAGCAGGAAAGAGAAGCTCACATTCCTAAGCCGTGCAAAAAAAAAAAAAAAAAAAAAGATTTGAATAAGGAAATTCAGATAAATGGTAGCTTTGAACTCAGATGCGTACGAACATGCAAATTTCAGGGAAATCAATTGATTATGGGAATGCACATTTGGAAAAGGAAAAGAGATAGCCCAAGAGCTAGAATCCAGAATGGAAAAAAGGCCTTCACTAATCAGATTAAAGAAGATACATTGAAAGCTCAGTGAGTCAGAAGGTCAACCCTAACAGAGAAACAAATTTTGGTTTTAGCAATTCGTAATTGTGCGCTTGTTGGAGGATGGCAAAGCCTTGAGAAAACATGCATTCATTCATTCATGAGACATTCATAATTGAGCAAAATAGGTCAGTGCATGCATCATCGCTGCATAAATAAAATTTTCCGGGCAAGCCGGGAATGACTATAATGATCCCAAGCATCCTTTTTCTCAAAAAAAAAAATCAAAAAATCAAAAAAATCAAAAATCTTCTTCCAGCCAATTCGGGAATGGCTACAATGATCCCGAGCACCTTTTTCTCAAAAAATCAAAAAAATCTTTTCCAGCCAAGTCGGGAATGGCTACAATGATCCAGAGCACCTTTTTCACAATAAAAAAATCAAAAATCAAAATTTTCAGCCAAGCCGGGAATGGCTACAGTGATCCTGAGCACCTTTTCACCCAAAAAAAAAAGTCAAGATTAAAAAAAACACTTGGCCAAGCCGGGGAATGGCCTTGTGATCCCGTGCCCCTTTATTCTCTTGCACAAATATTTGGCCAAGCCGGGAATGGCCTTGTGATCCCGTGCCCCTTTATTTTCCTTGCACCAATATTTGGCCAAGCCGGGAATGGCCTTGTGATCCCGTGGCCCCTTTAATTTTCTTGCACAAATATTTGGCCAAGCCGGGAATGGCCTTGTGATCACGTGCCCTTTTATTTTCTTTGCACAAATATTTGGCCAAGCCGGGAATGGCCTTGTGATCCCGTGCCCCCTTTATTTTTCCTGCACCAATATTTGGCCAAGCCGGGAATGGCCTTGTGATCCCGTGCCCCTTTATTTTCTTGCACAAATATTTGGCCAAGCCGGGAATGGCCATAGTGATCCCGTGCATTTCAATTCTCGTACGAAACTCGGTTGACTATACCTTTGTTTGCCTTTTATTTCATAAAAGACATACAAAGGGGGGCAGCTGTAGTACCCGATTTTCGTTCCTCGGCTAAAATACAAAAAATACAAAAATGAGAAAAAACACAAAAATGCAAAAAAACACATTTGTTGTACCTATAAGCCCATAAATATTCTCTTTCTTGGATTCTTAAGCCCACAAATACTCATATCTTAGCCCAATTCATACCAACCTATGTCAACATTTGTTGGCCCATTTCATGAAAAGCTAATTTGCTTGTGTCCACTACCATCTCTGACCAATGTCTTGATTATCATTTGAAAGCCCACCACATGATTTGTCAAACCCATTACTATTTCCACCTATATGTATATCTCTCTTGAATCATTTCCATGCATCACCATCATTTTAGTGCAAATTGATGTGCAACTCCACTTAAATTCAATGGTGGTGACTCCATTTACATTCAATGGTGGTGAATCCATCATTTTAGTGCAAATTCAATGGTGGTGACTCCATTTACATTCAATGGTGGTGAATCCACTTACTTAGTGCAAATTGGTTATTCAATGGTGGTGACTCCACTTAGGTTGCCATGGTTGGTCATTCAATGGATGGGTAGCTCCTAATTTCCTATAAATAGAGAGCTAGGGGAGAGAGCTAAAGGAGGAGAGCAAAATAGAGAGCTAGGGGAGAGAGCTAAAGGAGGAGAGCAAGATAGAGAGCTAGGGGAGAGAGCTAAGGGAAGAGAGCAAAAATAGAGAGCTAGGGGGGAGAAAAAAAAAAGAGAGAAAGAAAAGGGGAGAAACTTCTTGCTATCAAGTTCATCAATCATCAAGCTTTCCTGTTATATTTTTTGCTACAACAATCTTCTCCAATGCGAGTCTCTACAATCAAGGACTTCAAACTGCAGGATTTTCAAGACCCTAATCTGTCCGAGATTAGCAGACTGCTTTAAACTTTGAATTTTGCTCTGAATTTTGATATAGTGTTTATTGAGGTGTTGTGACATTGTATATAAATTTCGTTGCATTTCGACCTCATTTGATAGGTGAAATCAGAGTTGAAAAATCGCCGTGCGCAGTGTGTGGTTTGAAAATCTGTTTTGTGCAAATCTTGATTCTTTGATATGTTGTCATTTCAATTAAGGAAATCATAAGTTGATTTCATTTATCTGGATATGGACCATATTTGATTTCATTTATGAATTTGCCATAAGTTGGCAATAATGGATTTAAATTGGCAAATGACATTTTTTCCAAATAATCATTTATACCATAAGTAGGTATTTAAAATTAAACCTACCAAAAGTTGGTAGGGCATTTTATCATTTACACCATAAGTTGTGTTCAAAATTAAAACCTACCAAAAGTGGTAGGGCATTTTATCATTTACACCATAAGTTGGTGTTCAAAATTAAACCTACCCAAAAGTTGGTAGGGTATTTTATCATTAACACCATAAGTTGGTGTTTAAATATTAAACCTACCAAAAGTTGGTGTGTGTCTCCAAATAAAAACTATCATAAATTGATAGAATATTCCAAGTTTTTTTTCAAACACTATCATAAGTTGATAAGTGTTATTTCAAACCCTTTTTCCAAAGCTATCGTGAGTTGATAGTATTTTTCATACCAATCTTTTTCTCAAAATAATTATATCTTGCAAAGAGCAAGTTTCCATAAGAAAGCCATTAGATTAATCCGGGTAACCGTTTTCAAACGGGAGTCGTGGGGTGCCTAACACCTTCCCTACACTCAATCGATCCCCGTACCCTTTTCTCTGGTTCGCAGGTTTTTACGGTGTCCAATTGCACCTTAAATCAATTGGTGGCGACTCTAAACATTTTTCATCCTCCAACGTCGGACTGCGTCGTGACCCCGGTTGCGACACAAAGCATCAAAGTGGACCATTGCACTCTATTTAGAGTTCTTAGAAGTCTGACATGCTAGTTTAGCGTTCGTGCAACGTTTCGGAAGGTAATGATCCCAATAGACCATGTTACATTTCAAATTGCATAAAAATACCAAAACCTCATCTATGGAGAGAGTTGAGCAATTCCAAAGCATCAAAGTGGACCACTGTACTCTATTTGGTGTTCTAAGCAGTCTAACAGGCTAGTTTAGCTTTCGAGCCACGTTTCGTAAGGTAATGATGCCAATAGACAATCTTACGTTTCAAATTGCACAAAACGTCAAAAGCTCGTCCATGGAGATAGTTGAGCAATTCCAAAGCATCAAAGTGGACCGTTGTGCTCTATTTAGTGTCCTTTGAAGTATAACATGCTAGTTCAGGTTTCGTGCCACGTTTCGTAAGGTAACGATGCCAATAGACAATGTTACGTTTCAAATTGCAAAAAACGTCAAAAGCTCGTCCATGGAGATAGTTTAGCAACCAAAGCATCAAAGAGGACCATTGTACTCTATTTAGTGTTGCTAGAAGTCTAACTTGCTAGTTTAGCTTTCGTGCAACGTTTTGTAAGGTAACGATGCCAATAGACAATGTTACGTTTCAAATTGCACAAAACGTCAAAAGCTCGTCCTTGGAGAGAGTTTAGCAATTCCAAAGCATCAAAGTGGACCATTGTACGCTATTTAGTGTTCTTAGAAGTCTAACATGCTAGTTTAGCTTTCGTGCAATATTTGATAAGGTAATGATGCGAATAGACCATGTTACATTTCAAATTGCATAAAAACATCAAAACCTCGTCTATGGAGAGAGTTGACCAATTCCAAAGCGTCAAAGTGGACCGCTGTACTCTATTTAGTGTTCTAAGCATTCTAACAGGCTAGTTTAGCATTCATGCCACGTTTCATAAGGTAGTGATGCCAGTAGACAATATTACATTTCAAATTGCACAAAACGTCAAAAGCTCGTCCATGGAGAGTGTGTAACAATTCCAAAGCCTCAAAGTGGATCGTTGTACTCTATTTAGTGTTCTTAGAAGTCCAACATGCTAGTTTAGCTTTCGTGCCACATTTCGTAAGGTAACGATGCCAATAGACAATGTTACGTTTCAAATTGCAAAAAACGTCAAAAGCTTATCCAAGGAGAGAGTTGAGCAATTCCAAAGCATCAAAGTGGACTGCTGCACTCTATTTAGTGTTCTTAGAAGTCTAACATGCTAGTTCAGCTTTCATGCCACGTTTCGTAAGGTAACGATGCCAATAGACAATGTTACGTTTCAAATTACACAAAACGTCAAAAGCTCGTCTATAGAGAGAGTTTAGCAATTCCAAAGATCAAAGTGGACCATTGTACTCTATTTAGTGTTCTTAGAGGTCCAACATGCTAGTTTAGCTTTCGTGAAATGTTTGATAAGGTAATGATGCCAATAGACCATGTTACATTTCAAATTGCATAAAAACATCAAAACCTCGTGTATGGAGAGAGTTGAGCAATTTCAAAGCATCAAAGTGGACCGCTGTACTCTACTTAGTGTTCTAAGCAGTCTAACAGGCTAGTTTAGCTTTCGTGCCACGTTTCATAAGGTAGTGATGCCAATAGACAATGTTACGTTTTAAATTACACAAAACGTCAAAAGCTCGTCCATGGAGAGTGTGTAACAATTCCAAAGCATCAAAGTGGATCGTTTTACTCTTTTTAGTGTTCTTAGAAGTCCAACATGCTAGTTTAGCTTTCGTGCCACATTTCGTAAGGTAACGATACCAATAGACAATGTTTCGTTTCAAATTGCACAAAACGTCAAAAGCTCGTCCATGGAGAGAGTTTAGGAATTCCAAAGCATCAAAGTGGACCATTGTACTCTATTTAGAGTTCATAGAAGTCTAACATGCTAGTTTAGCTTTCGTGCAACGTTTCGTAAGGTAGTGATCCCAATAGACCATGTTACATTTCAAATTGCATAAAAACACCAAAATCTCGTCTATGGAGAGAGTTGAGCAATTCCAAAGCATCAAAGTGGACCACTGTACTCTATTTAGTGTTCTAAGCAGTCTAACAGGCTAGTTTAGCTATCGTGCCACGTTTCGTAAGGTAATGATGGCAATAGACAATGTTACGTTTCAAATTACACAAAACGTCAAAAGCTCGTCCATGGAGATAGTTGAGCAATTCCAAAGCATCAAAGTGGACTGTTGTACTCTATTTAGTGTTCTTAGAAGTCTAACATGCTAGTTCAGGTTTCGTGCCACGTTTCGTAAGGTAACGATGCCAATAGACAATGTTACGTTTAAAATTGCACAAAACGTCAAAAGCTCGTCCATGGAGAGAGTTTAGCAATTCCAAAGCATCAAAGTGGACCATTGTACTCAATTTAGTGTTCTTAGAAGTCTGACATGCTAGTTTAGCTTTCGTGCAATGCTTGATAAGGTAATGATGCCAATAGACCATGTTACATTTCAAATTGCATAAAAACATCAAAACCTCGTCCATGGAGAGAGTTGAGCAATTCCAAAGCATCAAAGTGGACCGCTGTACTCTATTTAGTGTTCTTAGAAGTCGAACATGCTAGTTCAGCTTTCGTGCCACGTTTCGTAAGGTAACGATGCCAATAGACAATGTTACGTTTCAAATTACACAAAACGTCAAAAGCTCGTCTATAAAGAGAGTTTAGCAATTCCAAAGATCAAAGTGGACCATTGTACTCTATTTAGTGTTCTTAGAGGTCCAACATGCTAGTTTAGCTTTCGTGCAATGTTTGATAAGGTAATGATGCCAATAGACCATGTTAGATTTCAAATTGCATAAAAACATCAAAACCTCATCTATGGAGAGAGTTGAGCAATTCCAAAGTATCAAAGTGGACCGCTGTACTCTATTTAGTGTTCTAAGCAGTCTAATAGGCTAGTTTAGCTTTCGTGTCACGTTTCACAAGGTAGTGATGCCAATAGACAATGTTACGTTTCAAATAGCACAAAACGTCAAAAGCTCATCCATGGAGAGTGTGTAACAATTCCAAAGCATCAAAGTGGATTGTTGTACTCTATTTAGTGTTCTTAGAAGTCCAACATGCTAGTTTCGCTTTCGTGCCACATTTCGTAAGGTAACGATGCCAAGAGACAATCTAATGTTTCAAATTGCACAAAACGTCAAAAGCTCGTCTATAGAGAGAGTTTAGCAATTCCAAAGATCAAAGTGGACCATTGTACGCTATTTAGTGTTCTTAGAAGTCTAACATGCTAGTTTAGCTTTCGTGCAATATTTGATAAGGTAATGATGCCAATAGACCATGTTACATTTCAAATTGCATAAAAACATCAAAACCTCGTCTATGGAGAGAGTTGACCAATTCCAAAGCGTCAAAGTGGACCGCTGTACTCTATTTAGTGTTCTAAGCATTCTAACAGGCTAGTTTAGCATTCATGCCACGTTTCATAAGGTAGTGATGCCAGTAGACAATATTACATTTCAAATTGCACAAAACGTCAAAAGCTCGTCCATGGAGAGTGTGTAACAATTCCAAAGCCTCAAAGTGGATTGTTGTACTCTATTTAGTGTTCTTAGAAGTCCAACATGCTAGTTTAGCTTTCGTGCCACATTTCGTAAGGTAACGATGCCAATAGACAATGTTACGTTTCAAATTGCAAAAAACGTCAAAAGCTTATCCAAGGAGAGAGTTGAGCAATTCCAAAGCATCAAAGTGGACTGCTGCACTCTATTTAGTGTTCTTAGAAGTCTAACATGCTAGTTCAGCTTTCATGCCACGTTTCGTAAGGTAACGATGCCAATAGACAATGTTACGTTTCAAATTACACAAAACGTCAAAAGCTCGTCTATAGAGAGAGTTTAGCAATTCCAAAGATCAAAGTGGACCATTGTACTCTATTTAGTGTTCTTAGAGGTCCAACATGCTAGTTTAGCTTTCGTGAAATGTTTGATAAGGTAATGATGCCAATAGACCATGTTACATTTCAAATTGCATAAAAACATCAAAACCTCAAGTATGGAGAGAGTTGAGCAATTTCAAAGCATCAAAGTGGACCGCTGTACTCTACTTAGTGTTCTAAGCAGTCTAACAGGCTAGTTTAGCTTTCGTGCCACGTTTCATAAGGTAGTGATGCCAATAGACAATGTTACGTTTTAAATTACACAAAACGTCAAAAGCTCGTCCATGGAGAGTGTGTAAGAATTCCAAAGCATCAAAGTGGATCGTTTTACTCTTTTAGTGTTCTTAGAAGTCCAACATGCTAGTTTAGCTTTCGTGCCACATTTCGTAAGGTAACGATACCAATAGACAATGTTTCGTTTCAAATTGCACAAAACGTCAAAAGCTCGTCCATGGAGAGAGTTTAGGAATTCCAAAGCATCAAAGTGGACCATTGTACTCTATTTAGAGTTCATAGAAGTCTAACATGCTAGTTTAGCTTTCGTGCAACGTTTCGTAAGGTAGTGATCCCAATAGACCATGTTACATTTCAAATTGCATAAAAACACCAAAATCTCGTCTATGGAGAGAGTTGAGCAATTCCAAAGCATCAAAGTGGACCACTGTACTCTATTTAGTGTTCTAAGCAGTCTAACAGGCTAGTTTAGCTATCGTGCCACGTTTCGTAAGGTAATGATGCCAATAGACAATGTTACGTTTCAAATTACACAAAACGTCAAAAGCTCGTCCATGGAGATAGTTGAGCAATTCCAAAGCATCAAAGTGGACTGTTGTACTCTATTTAGTGTTCTTAGAAGTCTAACATGCTAGTTCAGGTTTCGTGCCACGTTTCGTAAGGTAACGATGCCAATAGACAATGTTACGTTTAAAATTGCACAAAACGTCAAAAGCTCATCCATGGAGAGAGTTTAGCAATTCCAAAGCATCAAAGTGGACCATTGTACTCAATTTAGTGTTCTTAGAAGTCTGACATGCTAGTTTAGCTTTCGTGCAATGCTTGATAAGGTAATGATGCCAATAGACCATGTTACATTTCAAATTGCATAAAAACATCAAAACCTCGTCCATGGAGAGAGTTGAGCAATTCCAAAGCATCAAAGTGGACCGCTGTACTCTATTTAGTGTTCTTAGAAGTCGAACATGCTAGTTCAGCTTTCGTGCCACGTTTCGTAAGGTAACGATGCCAATAGACAATGTTACGTTTCAAATTACACAAAACGTCAAAAGCTCGTCTATAAAGAGAGTTTAGCAATTCCAAAGATCAAAGTGGACCATTGTACTCTATTTAGTGTTCTTAGAGGTCCAACATGCTAGTTTAGCTTTCGTGCAATGTTTGATAAGGTAATGATGCCAATAGACCATGTTAGATTTCAAATTGCATAAAAACATCAAAACCTCATCTATGGAGAGAGTTGAGCAATTCCAAAGTATCAAAGTGGACCGCTGTACTCTATTTAGTGTTCTAAGCAGTCTAATAGGCTAGTTTAGCTTTCGTGTCACGTTTCACAAGGTTGTGATGCCAATAGACAATGTTACGTTTCAAATAGCACAAAACGTCAAAAGCTCATCCATGGAGAGTGTGTAACAATTCCAAAGCATCAAAGTGGATTGTTGTACTCTATTTAGTGTTCTTAGAAGTCCAACATGCTAGTTTAGCTTTCGTGCCACATTTCGTAAGGTAACGATGCCAAGAGACAATCTAATGTTTCAAATTGCACAAAACGTCAAAAGCTCGTCTATAGAGAGAGTTTAGCAATTCCAAAGATCAAAGTGGACCATTGTACTCTATTTAGTGTTCTTAGAGGTCCAACATGCTAGTTTAGCTTTCGTGCAATGTTTGATAAGGTAATGATGGCAATAGACCATGTTACATTTCAAATTGCATAAAAACATCAAAACCTCGTGTATGGAGAGAGTTGAGCAATTTCAAAGCATCAAAGTGGACCGCAATACTCTACTTAGTGTTCTAAGCAGTCTAACAGGCTAGTTTAGCTTTCGTGTCACGTTTCATAAGGTAGTGCTGCCAATAGACAATGTTACGTTTCAAATTGCACAAAACGTCAAAAGCTCGTCCATGGAGAGTGTGTAACAATTCCAAAGCATTAAAGTGGACCGTTGTACTCTATTTAGTGTTCTTAGAAGTCTAACATGCTAGTTCAGGTTTCGTGCCACGTTTCGTAAGGTAACGATGCCAATAGACAATGTTATGTTTCAAATTGCACAAAACGTCAAAAGCTCGTCCATGGAGATAGTTTAGCAATTCCAAAGCATCAAAGTGGACCATTGTACTCAATTTAGTGTTCTTAGAAGTCTAACATGCTAGTTTAGCTTTCGTGCAATGTTTGATAACGTAATGATGCCAATAGACCATGTTACATTTCAAATTGCATAAAAACATCAAAACCTCGTCTATGGAGAGAGTTGAGCAATTCCAAAGCATCAAAGTGGACCGCTGTACTCTATTTAGTGTTCTTAGAAGTCTAACAGGCTAGTTTAGCTTTCGTGTCACGTTTCATAAGGTAGTGCTGCCAATAGACAATGTTACGTTTCAAATTACACAAAACGTCAAAAGCTCGTCCATGGAGAGTGTGTAACAATTCCAAAGCCTCAAAGTGGATTGTGGTACTCTATTTAGTGTTCTTAGAAGTCCAACATGCTAGTTTAGCTTTCGTGCCACAATTCGTAAGGTAACGATGCCAATAGACAATGTTACGTTTCAAATTACACAAAACGTCAAAAGCTCGTCTATAAAGAGAGTTTAGCAATTCCAAAGATCAAAGTGGACCATTGTACTCTATTTAGCGTTCTTAGAGGTCCAACATGCTAGTTTAGCTTTCGTGCAATGTTTATTAAGGTAATGATGCCAATAGACCATGTTACATTTCAAATTGCATAAAAACATCAAAACCGCATCTATGGAGAGAGTTGAGCAATTCCAAAGTATCAAAGTGGACCGCTGTACTCTATTTGGTGTTCTAAGCAGTCTAACAGGCTAGTTTAGCTTTCGAGCCACGTTTCGTAAGGTAATGATGCCAATAGACAATCTTACGTTTGAAATTGCACAAAACGTCAAAAGCTCATCCATGGAGATAGTTGAGCAATTCCAAAGCATCAAAGTGGACCGTTGTACTCTATTTAGTGTTCTTAGAAGTCTGACATGCTAGTTCAGGTTTCGTGCCACGTTTCGTAAGGTAACGATGCTAATAGACAATGTTACGTTTCAAATTGCACAAAACGTCAAAAGCTCGTCCATGGAGATAGTTTAGCAATTCCAAAGCATCAAAGAGGACCATTGTACTCTATTTAGTGTTCCTAGAAGTCTAACTTGCTAGTTTAGCTTTCGTGCAACGTTTTGTAAGGTAACGATGCCAATAGACAATGTTACGTTTCAAATTGCACAAAACGTCAAAAGCTCGTCCTTGGAGAGAGTTTAGCAATTCCAAAGCATCAAAGTGGACCATTGTACGCTATTTAGTGTTCTTAGAAGTCTAACATGCTAGTTTAGCTTTCGTGCAATATTTGATAAGGTAATGATGCCAATAGACCATGTTACATTTCAAATTGCATAAAAACATCAAAACCTCGTCTATGGAGAGAGTTGACCAATTCCAAAGCGTCAAAGTGGACCGATGTACTCTATTTAGTGTTCTAAGCATTCTAACAGGCTAGTTTAGCATTCGTGCCACGTTTCATAAGGTAGTGATGCCAGTAGACAATATTACATTTCAAATTGCACAAAACGTCAAAAGCTCGTCCATGGAGAGTGTGTAACAATTCCAAAGCCTCAAAGTGGATCGTTGTACTCTATTTAGTGTTCTTAGAAGTCCAACATGCTAGTTTAGCTTTCGTGCCACATTTCGTAAGGTAACGATGCCAATAGACAATGTTACGTTTCAAATTGCAAAAAACGTCAAAAGCTCATCCAAGGAGAGAGTTGAGCAATTCCAAAGCATCAAAGTGGACTGCTGCACTCTATTTAGTGTTCTTAGAAGTCTAACATGCTAGTTCAGCTTTCATGCCACGTTTCGTAAGGTAACGATGCCAATAGACAATGTTACGTTTCAAATTACACAAAACGTCAAAAGCTCGTCTATAGAGAGAGTTTAGCAATTCCAAAGATCAAAGTGGACCATTGTACTCTATTTAGTGTTCTTGGAGGTCCAACATGCTAGTTTAGCTTTCGTGCAATGTTTGATAAGGTAATGATGCCAATAGACCATTTTACATTTCAAATTGCATAAAAACATCAAAACCTCGTGTATGGAGAGAGTTGAGCAATTTCAAAGCATCAAAGTGGACCGCTGTACTCTACTTAGTGTTCTAAGCAGTCTAACAGGCTAGTTTAGCTTTCGTGCCACGTTTCATAAGGTAGTGATGCCAATAGACAATGTTACGTTTTAAATTACACAAAACGTCAAAAGCTCGTCCATGGAGAGTGTGTAACAATTCCAAAGCATCAAAGTGGATCGTTGTACTCTTTTTAGTGTTCTTAGAAGTCCAACATGCTAGTTTAGCTTTCGTGCCACATTTCGTAAGGTAACGATACCAATAGACAATGTTTCGTTTCAAATTGCACAAAACGTCAAAAGCTCGTCCATGGAGAGAGTTTAGGAATTCCAAAGCATCAAAGTGGACCATTGTACTCTATTTAGAGTTCATAGAAGTCTAACATGCTAGTTTAGCTTTCGTGCAACGTTTCGTAAGGTAGTGATCCCAATAGACCATGTTACATTTCAAATTGCATAAAAACACCAAAATCTCGTCTATGGAGAGAGTTGAGCAATTCCAAAGCATCAAAGTGGACCACTGTACTCTATTTAGTGTTCTAAGCAGTCTAACAGGCTAGTTTAGCTATCGTGCCACGTTTCGTAAGGTAATGATGCCAATAGACAATGTTACGTTTCAAATTACACAAAACGTCAAAAGCTCGTCCATGGAGATAGTTGAGTAATTCCAAAGCATCAAAGTGGACTGTTGTACTCTATTTAGTGTTCTTAGAAGTCTAACATGCTAGTTCAGGTTTCGTGCCACGTTTCGTAAGGTAACGATGCCAATAGACAATGTTACGTTTAAAATTGCACAAAACGTCAAAAGCTCATCCATGGAGAGAGTTTAGCAATTCCAAAGCATCAAAGTGGACCATTGTACTCAATTTAGTGTTCTTAGAAGTCTGACATGCTAGTTTAGCTTTCGTGCAATGCTTGATAAGGTAATGATGCCAATAGACCATGTTACATTTCAAGTTGCATAAAAACATCAAAACCTCGTCCATGGAGAGAGTTGAGCAATTCCAAAGCATCAAATTGGACCGCTGTACTCTATTTAGTGTTCTTAGAAGTCGAACATGCTAGTTCAGCTTTCGTGCCACGTTTCGTAAGGTAACGATGCCAATAGACAATGTTACGTTTCAAATTACACAAAACGTCAAAAGCTCGTCCATGGAGAGTGTGTAACAATTCCAAAGCTCAAAGTGGATTGTTGTACTCTATTTAGTGTTCTTAGAAGTCCAACATGCTAGTTTAGCTTTCGTGCCACATTTCGTAAGGTAACGATGCCAAGAGACAATCTAATGTTTCAAATTGCACAAAACGTCAAAAGCTCGTCCATAGAGAGAGTTTAGCAATTCCAAAGATCAAAGTGGACCATTGTACTCTATTTAGTGTTCTTAGAGGTCCAACATGCTAGTTTAGCTTTCGTGCAATGTTTGATAAGGTAATGATGCCAATAGACCATGTTACATTTCAAATTGCATAAAAACATCAAAACCTCGTGTATGGAGAGAGTTGAGCAATTTCAAAGCATCAAAGTGGACCGCTATACTCTACTTAGTGTTCTAAGCAGTCTAACAGGCTAGTTTAGCTTTCGTGTCACGTTTCATAAGGTAGTGCTGCCAATAGACAATGTTACGTTTCAAATTGCACAAAACGTCAAAAGTTCGTCCATGGAGAGTGTGTAACAATTCCAAAGCATTAAAGTGGACCGTTGTACTCTATTTAGTGTTCTTAGAAGTCTAACATGCTAGTTCAGGTTTCGTGCCACGTTTCGTAAGGTAACGATGCCAATAGACAATGTTATGTTTCAAATTGCACAAAACGTCAACAGCTCGTCCATGGAGATAGTTTAGCAATTCCAAAGCATCAAAGTGGACCATTGTACTCAATTTAGTGTTCTTAGAAGTCTAACATGCTAGTTTAGCTTTCGTGCAATGTTTGATAACGTAATGATGCCAATAGACCATGTTACATTTCAAATTGCATAAAAACATCAAAACCTCGTCTATGGAGAGAGTTGAGCAATTCCAAAGCATCAAAGTGGACCGCTGTACTCTATTTAGTGTTCTTAGAAGTCTAACATGCTAGTTCAGCTTTCGTGCCACGTTTCGTAAGGTAACGATGCCAATAGACAATGTTACGTTTCAAATTACACAAAACGTCAAAAGCTCGTCCATGGAGATTGTGTAACAATTCCAAAGCCTCAAAGTGGATTGTGGTACTCTATTTAGTGTTCTTAGAAGTCCAACATGCTAGTTTAGCTTTCGTGCCACAATTCGTAAGGTAACGATGCCAATAGACAATGTTACGTTTCAAATTACACAAAACATCAAAAGCTCGTCTATAAAGAGAGTTTAGCAATTCCAAAGATCAAAGTGGACCATTGTACTCTATTTAGCGTTCTTAGAGGTCCAACATGCTAGTTTAGCTTTCGTGCAATGTTTATTAAGGTAATGATGCCAATAGACCATGTTACATTTCAAATTGCAAAAACATCAAAACCGCATCTATGGAGAGAGTTGAGCAATTCCAAAGTATCAAAGTGGACCGCTGTACTCTATTTGGTGTTCTAAGCAGTCTAACAGGCTAGTTTAGCTTTCGAGCCACGTTTCGTAAGGTAATGATGCCAATAGACAATCTTACGTTTGAAATTGCACAAAACGTCAAAAGCTCATCCATGGAGATAGTTGAGCAATTCCAAAGCATCAAAGTGGACCGTTGTACTCTATTTAGTGTTCTTAGAAGTCTGACATGCTAGTTCAGGTTTCGTGCCACGTTTCGTAAGGTAACGATGCTAATAGACAATGTTACGTTTCAAATTGCACAAAACGTCAAAAGCTCGTCCATGGAGATAGTTTAGCAATTCCAAAGCATCAAAGAGGACCATTGTACTCTATTCAGTGTTCCTAGAAGTCTAACTTGCTAGTTTAGCTTTCGTGCAACGTTTTGTAAGGTAACGATGCCAATAGACAATGTTACGTTTCAAATTGCACAAAACGTCAAAAGCTCGTCCTTGGAAAGAGTTTAGCAATTCCAAAGCATCAAAGTGGACCATTGTACGCTATTTAGTGTTCTTAGAAGTCTAACATGCTAGTTTAGCTTTCGTGCAATATTTGATAAGGTAATGATGCCAATAGACCATGTTACATTTCAAATTGCATAAAAACATCAAAACCTCGTCTATGGAGAGAGTTGACCAATTCCAAATCGTCAAAGTGGACCGCTGTACTCTATTTAGTGTTCTAAGCATTCTAACAGGCTAGTTTAGCATTCGTGCCACGTTTCATAAGGTAGTGATGCCAGTAGACAATATTACATTTCAAATTGCACAAAACGTCAAAAGCTCGTCCATGGAGAGTGTGTAACAATTCCAAAGCCTCAAAGTGGATCGTTGTACTCTATTTAGTGTTCTTAGAAGTCCAACATGCTAGTTTAGCTTTCGTGCCACATTTCGTAAGGTAACGATGCCAATAGACAATGTTACGTTTCAAATAGCAAAAACGTCAAAAGCTCATCCAAGGAGAGAGTTGAGCAATTCCAAAGCATCAAAGTGGACTGCTGCACTCTATTTAGTGTTCTTAGAAGTCTAACATGCTAGTTCAGCTTTCATGCCACGTTTCGTAAGGTAACGATGCCAATAGACAATGTTACGTTTCAAATTACACAAAACGTCAAAAGCTCGTCTATAGAGAGAGTTTAGCAATTCCAAAGATCAAAGTGGACCATTGTACTCTATTTAGTGTTCTTAGAGGTCCAACATGCTAGTTTAGCTTTCGTGCAATGTTTGATAAGGTAATGATGCCAATAGACCATGTTACATTTCAAATTGCATAAAAACATCAAAACCTCGTGTATGGAGAGAGTTGAGCAATTTCAAAGCATCAAAGTGGACCGCTGTACTCTACTTAGTGTTCTAAGCAGTCTAACAGGCTAGTTTAGCTTTCGTGCCACGTTTCATAAGGTAGTGATGCCAATAGACAATGTTACGTTTTAAATTACACAAAACGTCAAAAGCTCGTCCATGGAGAGTGTGTAACAATTCCAAAGCATCAAAGTGGATCGTTGTACTCTTTTTAGTGTTCTTAGAAGTCCAACATGCTAGTTTAGCTTTCGTGCCACATTTCGTAAGGTAACGATACCAATAGACAATGTTTCGTTTCAAATTGCACAAAACGTCAAAAGCTCGTCCATGGAGAGAGTTTAGGAATTCCAAAGCATCAAAGTGGACCATTGTACTCTATTTAGAGTTCTTATAAGTCTAACATGCTAGTTTAGCTTTCGTGCAACGTTTCGTAAGGTAGTGATCCCAATAGACCATGTTACATTTCAAATTGCATAAAAACACCAAAACCTCGTCTATGGAGAGAGTTGAGCAATTCCAAAGCATCAAAGTGGACCACTGTACTCTATTTAGTGTTCTAAGCAGTCTAACAGGCTAGTTTAGCTATCGTGCCACGTTTCGTAAGGTAATGATGCCAATAGACAATGTTACGTTTCAAATTACACAAAACGTCAAAAGCTCGTCCATAGAGATAGTTGAGCAATTCCAAAGCATCAAAGTGGACTGTTGTACTCTATTTAGTGTTCTTAGAAGTCTAACATGCTAGTTCAGGTTTCGTGCCACGTTTCGTAAGGTAACGATGCCAATAGACAATGTTACGTTTAAAATTGCACAAAACGTCAAAAGCTCGTCCATGGAGAGAGTTTAGCAATTCCAAAGCATCAAAGTGGACCATTGTACTCAATTTAGTGTTCTTAGAAGTCTGACATGCTAGTTTAGCTTTCGTGCAATTCTTGATAAGGTAATGATGCCAATAGACCATGTTACATTTCAAATTGCATAAAAACATCAAAACCTCGTCCATGGAGAGAGTTGAGCAATTCCAAAGCATCAAAGTGGACCGCTGTACTCTATTTAGTGTTCTTAGAAGTCGAACATGCTAGTTCAGCTTTCGTGCCACGTTTCGTAAGGTAACGATGCCAATAGACAATGTTACGTTTCAAATGTTACACAAAACGTCAAAGCTCGTCCATGAGAGAGTGGAACAATCCAAAGCCTCAAAGTGGTATGTTGTACTCTATTTGAGTGTTCTTTAGAAGTCCACATGCTAGTTAGCTGTGCCACAATTTCGTAAGGTAACGATGCCAATAGACATGTATGTTTCAAATTACACAAAACGTCAAAAGCTCGTCTATAAAGAGAGTTTAGCAATTCCAAAGATCAAAGTGGACCATTGTACTCTATTTAGTGTTCTTAGAGGTCCAACATGCTAGTTTCGCTTTCGTGCAATGTTTGATAAGGTAATGATGCCAATAGACCATGTTACATTTCAAATTGCATAAAAAACGTCAAAACCTCATCTATGGAGAGAGTTGAGCAATTCCAAAGTATCAAAGTGGACCGCTGTACTCTATTTAGTGTTCTAAGCAGTCTAATAGGCTAGTTTAGCTTTCGTGCCACGTTTCACAAGGTAGTGCTGCCAATAGACAATGTTACGTTTCAAATAGCACAAAACGTCAAAAGCTCGTCCATGGAGAGGTGTAACAATTCCAAAGCATTAAAGTGGACCATTGTACTCTATTTAGTGTTCTTAGAAGTCTAACATGCTAGTTCAGGTTTCGTGCCACGTTTCGTAAGGTAACGATGCCAATAGACAATGTTATGTTTCAAATTGCACAAAACGTCAAAAGCTCGTCCATGGAGATAGTTTAGCAATTCCAAAGCATCAAAGTGGACCATTGTACTCAATTTAGTGTTCTTAGAAGTCTAACATGCTAGTTTAGCTTTCGTGCAATGTTTGATAACGTAATGATGCCAATAGACCATGTTACATTTCAAATTGCATAAAAACATCAAAACCTCGTCTATGGAGAGAGTTGAGCAATTCCAAAGCATCAAAGTGGACCGCTGTACTCTATTTAGTGTTCTTAGAAGTCTAACATGCTAGTTCAGCTTTCGTGCCACGTTTCGTAAGGTAACGATGCCAATAGACAATGTTACGTTACAAATTACACAAAACGTCAAAAGCTCGTCCATGGAGAGTGTGTAACAATTCCAAAGCCTCAAAGTGGATTGTGGTACTCTATTTAGTGTTCTTAGAAGTCCAACATGCTAGTTTAGCTTTCGTGCCACATTTCGTAAGGTAACGATGCCAAGAGACAATCTAATGTTTCAAATTGCACAAAACGTCAAAAGCTCGTCTATAGAGAGAGTTTAGCAATTCCAAAGATCAAAGTGGACCATTGTACTCTATTTAGTGTTCTTAGAGGTCCAACATGCTAGTTTAGCTTTCGTGCAATGTTTGATAAGGTAATGATGCCAATAGACCATATTACATTTCAAATTGCATAAAAACATGAAAACCTCGTGTATGGAGAGAGTTGAGCAATTTCAAAGCATCAAAGTGGACCGCTGTACTCTAATAAGTGTTCTAAGCAGTCTAACAGGCTAGTTTAGCTTTCGTGCCACGTTTCATAAGGTAGTGATGCCAATAGACAATGTTACGTTTCAAATTGCACAAAACGTCAAAAGCTCGTCCATGGAGAGTGTGTAACAATTCCAAAGCATCAAAGTGGATCGTTGTACTCTTTTTAGTGTTCTTAGAAGTCCAACATGCTAGTTTAGCTTTCGTGCCACATTTGGTAAGGTAACGATGCCAATAGACAATGTTTCGTTTCAAATTGCACAAAACATCAAAAGCTCGTCTATGGAGAGAGTTTAGCAATTCCAAAGCATCAAAGTGGACCATTGTACTCTATTTAGAGTTCTTAGAAGTCTAACATGCTAGTTTAGCTTTCGTGCAACGTTTCGTAAGGTAATGATCCCAATAGACCATGTTACATTTCAAATTGCATAAAAACACCAAAACCTCGTCTATGGAGATAGTCGAGCAATTCCAAAGCATCAAAGTGGACCACTGTACTCTATTTAGTATTCTAAGCAGTCTAACAGGCAATTTGAGCTATCGTGCCATGTTTCGTAAGGTAATGATGCCAATAGACAATGTTACGTTTCAAATTACACAAAATGTCAAAAGCTCGTCCATGGAGATGGTTGAGCAATTCCAAAGCATCAAAGTGGACCGTTGTACTCTATTTAGTGTTCTTAGAAGTCTAACATGCTAGTTCAGGTTTCGTGCCACGTTTCGTAAGGTAACGATGCCAATAGACAATGTTACGTTTCAAATTGCACAAAACGTCAAAAGCTCGTCCATGGAGAGAGTTTAGCAATTCCAAAGCATCAAAGTGGACCATTGTACTCTATTTAGTGTTCCTAGAAGTCTAACATGCTAGTTTAGCTTCCGTGCAATGTTTGATAAGGTAATGATGCCAATAGACCATGTTACATTTCAAATTGCATAAAACATCAAAACCTCGTCTATACAGAGAGTTGAGCTATTCCAAAGCATCAAAGTGGACCACTATACTCTATTTAGTGTTATAAGCAGTCTAACAGGCTAGTTTAGCTTTCGTGCCACGTTTCATAAGGATGTGATGCCATGTTTCAAATTGCACAAAATGTCAAAAGCTCGTCCATGGAGAGTGTGTAAAAATTTCAAAGCATCAAAGTGGATTGTTGTACTCTATTTAGTGTTCTTAGAAGTCCAACATGCTAGTTTAGCTTTCGTGCCACATTTCGTAAGGTAACGATGCCAATAGACAATCTAATGTTTGAAATTGCACAAAACGTCAAAAGCTCGTCTATGGAGAGAGTTTAGCAATTCCAAAGCATCAAAGTGGACCGTTGTACTCTATTTAGTGTTCTTAGAAGTCTAACATGCTAGTTCAGTTTTCGTGCCACGTTTCATAAGGTAACGATGCCAATAGACAATGTACGTTTCAAATTACACAAAACGTCAAAAGCTCGTCTATAGAGAGAGTTTAGCAATTCCAAAGATCAAAGTGGACCATTGTACTCTATTTAGTGTTCTTAGAGGTCCAACATGCTCGTTTAGCTTTCGTGCAATGTTTGATAAGGTAATGATGCCAATAGACCATGTTACATTTCAAATTGCATAAAAACATCAAAACCTCATCTATGGAGAGAGTTGAGCAATTCCAAAGCATCAAAGTGGACCGCTGTACTCTATTTAGTGTTCTAAGCAGTCTAACAGGCTAGTTTAGCTTTCGTGCCACGTTTCATAAGGTAGTGATGCCAATAGACAATGTTACGTTTCAAATTGCACAAAACGTCAAAAGCTCGTCCATGGAGAGTGTGTAACAATTCCAAAGCATCAAAGTGGATCGTTGTACTCTATTTAGTGTTCTTAGAAGTCCAACATGCTAGTTTAGCTTTCGTGCCACATTTCGTAAGGTAACGATGCCAATAGACAATGTTACGTTTCAAATTGCACAAAACGTCAAAAGCTCGTCTATGGAGAGAGTTTAGCAATTCCAAAGCATCAAAGTGGACCACTGTACTCTATTTAGTGTTCTAAGCAGTCTAACAGGCTAGTTTAGCTTTCGTGCCACGTTTCGTAAGGTAATGATGCCAATAGACAATGTTACGTTTCATATTGCACAAAACGTCAAAAGCTCGTCCATGGAGATAGTTGAGCAATTCCAAAGCAACAAAGTGGACCGTTGTACTCTATTTAGTGTTCTTAGAAGTCTAACATGCTAGTTCAGGTTTCGTGCCACGTTTCGTAAGGTAACGATGCCAATAGACAATGTTACGTTTCAAATTGCACAAAACGTGAAAAGCTGGTCCATGGCGATAGTTTAGCAATTCCAAAGCATCAAAGTGGACCATTGTACTCTATTTAGTGTTCCTAGAAGTCTAACATGCTAGTTTAGCTTTCGTGCAACATTTTGTAAGGTAACGATGCCAATAGACAATCTTACGTTTGAAATTGCACAAAACGTCAAAAGCTCGTCCTTGGAGAGATATTAGCAATTCCAAAGCATCAAAGTGGACCATTGTACTCAATTTAGTGTTTTTAGAAGTCTAACATGCTATTTTAGCTTTCGTGCAATGTTTGATAAGGTAATGATGCCAATAGACCATGTTACATTACAAATTGCATAAAAACATCAAAACCTCGTCTATGGAGAGAGTTGAGCAATTCCAAAGCATCAAAGTGGACCGCTGTACTCTATTTACTGTTCTTAGAAGTCTAACATGCTAGTTCAGCTTTCGTGCCACGTTTCGTAAGGTAACGATGCCAATAGACAATGTTACGTTTCAAATTACACAAAACGTCAAAGGCTCGTCTATAGAGAGAGTTTAGCAATTCCAAAGATCAAAGTGGACCATTGTACTCAATTTAGTGTTCTTAGAGGTCCAACATGCTAGTTTAGCTTTCTTCCAATGTTTGATAAGGTAATGATGCCAATAGACCATGTTAGATTTCAAAGTGCAAAAAACATCAAAACCTCGTCTATGAAGAGAGTTGAGCAATTCCAAAGCATCAAAGTGGACCTCTGTACTCTATTTAGTGTTCTACGTAGTCTAATAGGCTAGTTTAGCTTTTGTTCCACGTTTCATAAGGTAATGATGCCAATAGATAATGTTACGTTTCAAATTGCACAAAACATCAAAAGCTCGTCCTTGGAGAGGGTTTAACAATTCCAAAGCATCAAAGTGGACCATTGTACTCTATTTAGTGTTCTTAGAAGTCTAACATGCTAGTTCAGGTTTCGTGCCACGTTTTGTAAGGTAACGATGCCAATAGACAATGTTACGTTTCAAATTGCACAAAATGTGAAAAGCTGGTCCATGGCGATAGTTTAGCAATTCCAAAGCATCAAAGTGGACCATTGTACTCTATTTAGTGCTCCTAGAAGTCTAACATACTAGTTTAGCTTTCGTGCAACATTTTGTAAGGTAACGATGCCAATAGACAATCTTACGTTTGAAATTGCACAAAACGTCAAAAGCTCGTCCTTGGAGAGAGTTTAGCAATTCCAAAGCATCAAAGTGGACCATTGTACTCAATTTAGTGTTTCTAGAAGTCTAACATGCTAGTTTAGCTTTCGTGCAATGTTTGATAAGGTAATGATGCCAATAGACCATCTTACATTACAAATTGCATAAAAACATCAAAACCTCGTCTATGGAGAGAGTTGAGCAATTCCAAAGCATCAAAGTGGACCGCTGTACTCTATTTAGTGTTCTTAGAAGTCTAACATGCTAGTTCAGCTTTCGTGCCACGTTTCGTAAGGTAACGATGCCAATAGACAATGTTACGTTTCAAATTTCACAAAACGTCAAAAGCTCGTCCATGGAGAGTGTGTAACAATTCCAAATCCTCAAAACGGATCGTTGTACTCTATTTAGTGTTCTTAGAAGTCCAACATGCTAGTTTAGCTTTCGTGCCACATTTCGTAAGGTAACGATGCCAATAGACAATGTTACGTTTCAAATTGCACAAAACGTCAAAAGCTCATCCTTGGAGAGAGTTGAGCAATTCCAAAGCATCAAAGTGGATCGTTGTACTCTATTTAGTGTTCTTAGAAGTCTAACATGCTAGTTCAGCTTTCGTGCCACGTTTTGCAAGGTAACGATGCCAATAGACAATGTTACGTTTCAAATTACACAAAACCTCAAAAGCTCGTCTATAGAGAGAGTTTAGCAATTCCAAAGATCAAAGTGGACCATTGTACTCAATTTAGTGTTCTTAGAGGTCCAACATGCTAGTTTAGCTTTCTTCCAATGTTTGATAAGGTAATGATGCCAATAGACCATGTTAGATTTCAAAGTGCATAAAAACATCAAAACCTCGTCTATGAAGAGAGTTGAGCAATTCCAAAGCATCAAAGTGGACCTCTGTACTCTATTTAGTGTTCTACGTAGTCTAATAGGCTAGTTTAGCTTTCGTTCCACGTTTCATAAGGTAATGATGCCAATAGATAATGTTACGTTTCAAATTGCACAAAACATCAAAAGCTCGTCCTTGGAGAGGGTTTAACAATTCCAAAGCATCAAAGTGGACCATTGTACTCTATTTAGTGTTCTTAGAAGTCTAACATGCTAGTTTAGCTTTCATGCAATGTATGATAAGGTAATGATGCCAATAGACCATATGACTTTTCGAATTGCATAAAAACATCAAAACCTCGTCCATGGAGAGAGTTGAGCAATTCCAAAGCATCGAAGTGGACCGCTGTACTCTATTTAGTGTTCTAAGCAGTCTAACAGGCTTGTTTAGCTTTCGTGCCACGTTTCATAAGGTAGTGATGCCAATAGACAATGTTACGTTTCAAATTGCACAAAACGAAAAAAGCTCGTCCATGGAGAGTGTGTAACAATTCCAAAGCATCAAAGTGGATCGTTGTGCTCTATTTAGTGTTCTTAGAAGTCCAACAAGCTAGTTTAGCTTTCGTGCCACATTTCGTAAGGTAACGATGCCAATAGACAATGTTACGTTTCAAATTGACAAAACGTCAGAAGCTCGTCTATGGAGAGAGTTTAGCAATTCCAAAGCATCAAAGTGGACCATTGTACTCCATTTAGAGTTCTTAGAAGTCTAACATGCTAGTTTAGCTTTCGTGCAACGTTTCGTAAGGTAATGATCCCAATAGACCATGTTACATTTCAAATTGCATAAAAACACCAAAACCTCGTCTATGGAGAGAGTTGAGCAATTCCAAAGCATCAAAGTGGACCATCGTACTCTATTTAGTGTTCTAAGCAGTCTAACAGGCTAGTTTAGCTTTCGTGCCACGTTCGTTAGGTAATGATGCCAATAGACAATGTTACGTTTCAAATTGCACAAAACGTCAAAAGCTCATCCATGGAGATAGTTGAGCAATTCCAAAGCATCAAAGTGGACCGTTGTACTCTATTTAGTGTTATTAGAATTCTAACATGCTAGTTCAGGTTTCGTGCCACATTTCGTAAGGTAACGATGCCAATAGACAATGTTACGTTTTAAATTGCACAAAACGTCAAAAGCTCGTCCATGGAGATAGTTTAGCAATTCCAAAGCATCAAAATGGACCATTGTACTCTATTTAGTGTTCCTAGAAGTCTAACATGCTAGTTTAGCTTTCGTCCAAAGTTTTGTAAGGTAACGATGCCAATAGACAATGTTACGTTTCAAATTGCACAAAACGTCAAAAGCTCGTCCTTGGAGAGAGTTTAGCAATTCCAAAGCATCAAAGTGGACCATTCTACTCTATTTAGTGTTCTTAGAATTCTAACATGCTAGTTTAGCTTTCGTGCAATGTTTGATAAGGTAATGATGCCAATAGACCATGTTACATTTCAAATTGCAGAAAAACATCAAAACCTCGTCTATGGAGAGAGTTGAGCAATTCCAAAGCATCAAAGTGGACCATTGTGCTCTATTTAGTGTTCTTAGAAGTCTAACATGCTAGTTCAGCTTTCGTGCCACGTTTCATAAGGTAACGATGCCAATAGACAATGTTACGTTTCAAATTGCATAAAACGTCAAAAGCTCATCCATGGAGAGAGTTGAGCAACTCCAAAGCATCAAAGTGGACCGTTGTACTTTATTTAGTGTTCTTAGAAGTCTAACATGCTAGTTCAGCTTTCGTGCCACGTTTCGTAAGGTAACGATGCCAATAGACAATGTTACGTTTCAAATTACACAAAACGTCAAAAGCTCGTCCATGGAGAGTTTGTAACAATTCCAAAGCCTCAAAGTGGATCGTTGTACTCTATTTAGTGTTCTTAGAAGTCCAACATGCTAGTTTAGCTTTTGTGCCACAATTCGTAAGGTAACGATGCCAATAGACAATGTTACGTTTCAAATTGCACAAAACGTCAAAAGCTCATCCATGGAGAGAGTTGAGCAACTCCAAAGCATCAAAGTGGATCGTTGTACTCTATTTAGTGTTCTTAGAAGTCTAACATGCTAGTTCAGCTTTCGTGCCACGTTTCGTAAGGTAACGATGCCAATAGACAATGTTACGTTTCAAATTACACAAAACGTCAAAAGCTCGTCTATAGAGAGAGTTTATCAATTCCAATGATCAAAGTGGACCATTGTACTCTATTTAGTGTTCTTAGAGGTCCAACATGCTAGTTTAGCTTTAGTGCAATGTTTGATAAGGTAATGATGCCAATAGACCATGTTACATTTCAAATTGCATAAAAACATCAAAACCTCGTCTATGGAGAGAGTTGAGCAATTCCAAAGCATCGAAGTGGACCGCTGTACTCTATTTAGTGTTCTAAGCAGTCTAACAGGCTAGTTTAGCTTTCGTGCCACGTTTCATAAGGTAGTGATGCCAATAGACAATGTTACGTTTCAAATTGCACAAAACGAAAAAAGCTCGTCCATGGAGAGTGTGTAACAATTCCAAAGCATCAAAGTGGATCGTTGTGCTCTATTTAGTGTTCTTAGAAGTCCAACAAGCCAGTTTAGCTTTCGTGCCACATTTCGTAAGGTAACGATGCCAATAGACAATGTTACGTTTCAAATTGACAAAACATCAGAAGCTCGTCTATGGAGAGAATTTAGCAATTCCAAAGCATCAAAGTGGACCATTGTACTCCATTTAGAGTTCTTAGAAGTCTAACATGCTAGTTTAGCTTTCGTGCAACGTTTCGTAAGGTAATGATCCCAATAGACCATGTTACATTTCAAATTGCATAAAAACACCAAAACCTCGTCTATGGAGAGAGTTGTGCAATTCCAAAGCATCAAAGTGGACCACCGTACTCTATTTAGTGTTCTAAGCAGTCTAACAGGCTAGTTTAGCTTTCGTGCCACGTTCGTTAGGTAATGATGCCAATAGACAATGTTACGTTTCAAATTGCACAAAACGTCAAGAGCTCATCCATGGAGATAGTTGAGCAATTCCAAAGCATCAAAGTGGACCGTTGTACTCTATTTAGTGTTATTAGAATTCTAACATGCTAGTTCAGGTTTCGTGCCACATTTCGTAAGGTAACGATGCCAATAGACAATGTTACGTTTTAAATTGCACAAAACGTCAAAAGCTCGTCCATGGAGATAGTTTAGCAATTCCAAAGCATCAAAGTGAACCATTGCACTCTATTTAGTGTTCCTAGAAGTCTAACATGCTAGTTTAGCTTTCGTCCAAAGTTTTGTAAGGTAACGATGCCAATAGACAATGTTACGTTTCAAATTGCACAAAACGTCAAAAGCTCGTCCTTGGAGAGAGTTTAGCAATTCCAAAGCATCAAAGTGGACCATTGTACTCTATTTAGTGTTCTTAGAAGTCTAACATGCTAGTTTAGCTTTCGTGCAATGTTTGATAAGGTAATGATGCCAATAGACCATGTTACATTTCAAATTGCAGAAAAACATCAAAACCTCGTCTATGGAGAGAGTTGAGCAATTCCAAAGCATCAAAGTGGACCATTGTGCTCTATTTAGTGTTCTTAGAAGTCTAACATGCTAGTTCAGCTTTCGTGCCACGTTCGTAAGGTAACGATGCCAATAGACAATGTTACGTTTCAAATTACACAAAACGTCAAAAGCTCGTCCATGGAGAGTTTGTAACAATTCCAAAGCCTCAAAGTGGATCGTTGTACTCTATTTAGTGTTCTTAGAAGTCCAACATGCTAGTTTAGCTTTTGTGCCACAATTCGTAAGGTAACGATTCCAATAGACAATGTTACGTTTCAAATTGCACAAAACGTCAAAAGCTCATCCATGGAGAGAGTTGAGCAACTCCAAAGCATCAAAGTGGACCGTTGTACTTTATTTAGTGTTCTTAGAAGTCTAACATGCTAGTTCAGCTTTCGTGCCACGTTTCGTAAGGTAACGATGCCAATAGACAATGTTACGTTTCAAATTACACAAAACGTCAAAAGCTCGTCTATAGAGAGAGTTTAGCAATTCCAATGATCAAAGTGGACCATTGTACTCTATTTAGTGTTCTTAGAGGTCCAACATGCTAGTTTAGCTTTCGTGCAATGTTTGATAAGGTAATGATGCCAATAGACCATGTTACATTTCAAATTGCATAAAAACATGAAACCTCATCCATGGAGAGAGTTGAGCAATTCCAAAGCATCAAAGTGGACCGCTGTACTATATTTAGTGTTCTAAGCAGTCTAACAGGCTAGTTTAGCTTTCGTGCCACGTTTCATAAGGTAGTGATGCCAATAGACAATGTTACGTTTCAAATTGCACAAAACGTCAAAAGCTCATCCATGCAGAGTGTGTAACAATTCCGAAGCATCAAAGTGGATCGTTGTACTCTATTTAGTGTTCTTAGAAGTCCAACATGCTAGTTTAGCTTTCGTGCCACATTTCGTAAGGTAACGATGCCAATAGACAATGTTATGTTTCAAATTGCACAAAACGTCAAAAGCTCGTCTATGGAGAGAGTTTAGCAATTCC